>NC_052332.1:38609231-38769231 GCF_016432855.1 Salvelinus namaycush | reverse complement strand
GAGAGATTTATATGTTCCTACTTTTTCTTTGGCAGTGTACTCTTGCCTTTGCAAATCACTACATTTCCATGCCAATAAAGCCTCTTGAATTAAATTGTATGAGACAGGGAGTGTGAGAGAGAGAGACAGAGAGAGAGAGAGAAGTAGAGAGAGATAAAGAGAGCGAAAGAGAGAGAGAAAGAAAGAGAGACAGACAAAGAAAGAGAGAGAGAGAGAGAGAGAGAGGAGAGGGAGAGGAGAGCAGGAGTGAGAAGGAGAGAGAGAGAGAAAGAAAGAGAGAAAGAAAGAGAGAGAGAGAAGGAGAGTGGGAGTGAGAAGGAAAGAGAGAAGGAGGGCTTATAGAAGAAATAAAGAAAGACCACCAAGGTATGTAGCAGAAGTGATTTCACCAGAGGGCTCTGGGTAATACAAACAGAGAGGGAGTCCTACCAGACTAACATTGTGTATGTAGAGATTCCCCTTTGAGATATACTACTATGAGTTTCCCACGCCTGTAGGATACAGAGACAGGGGAAATTAGTGTCTGTCCAAAATGGTACCCTATTACCTCTACAGGTGTGGGCCCTGGTCAAATAGTAGTGCACCGTATACAAAATAGGGTTCCATTTGGAACGGACCCTTCACAAACCAACACTGTGTCAACAGAGACTCCTCTCAGATAAGAGTTTTAAAACTCTGTAGGAAACGAGCTTCACATGGAGATTTCCTTTGAGATTCGTGTTTAATTTCGTTGAAAAGTGAAGTAAAGTGATGTTTTGTAGGATATCGGATCAGACAGGGATATCCTAACAAACTCCTAACAAAATAGGATATCCTAACAAACTCCTAACAAAATAGGATATCGTAACAAACTCCTAACAAAAGAAAAAGTTATTTTCGAGAGAGAATCTGTTATATACCCCAGAGGAAAGACAGGAACTCAGATCTTCTAGGAGACTGACAGAGACACACCACAGATACATTCATGTCCTGACAGACTGACAGAAACACACCACAGATACATTCATGTCCTGACAGACTGACAGAGACATACCACAGATACATTCATGTCCTGACAGACTGACAGGTTGTTCATGAGGAGAACAATTGTTTCCTGTCGATGCATTCTGACACAGCAGAGGTAGAGAGAGGCCACATACACAAGTGCATGCAGTGGCAGTGTACACACAGACAGACAGACAGACAGACAGACAGACAGACAGACAGACAGACAGACAGACAGACAGACAGACAGACAGACAGACAGACAGACAGACAGACAGACAGACAGACAGACAGACAGACTCGTAAAGACCCATGCACAGCGGTACTTAGCACTTACTCTATTCTTTCACTGTAATACCTACTGAAAATTGGACAGTGTAGTTAGATTAACAAGAATTTATGCTTACTTACAACCTCTTGCCTACATTAGCTCAACCGTCCCGTGGAAGGGACACCGATCCCGAAAAAGATTTATATAACATGTTTTCACCCTACATTTGAATTGCAGTTTCACGTGACATTTGTAGTTTCACATGTGAAAAACCTGCATATCAGAATTGAATTTGCCTTTTCACATGTGGAAAAACGTTCAAATGTGAATATCGAAATCTCATGTGGAATTGCGTTTTCACACACACACACACACACACACACACACACACACACACACACACACACACACACACACACACACACACACACACACACACACACACACACACACACACACACACACACACACACACACACACACACACACACGTAAAGACCCATGCACAGCGGTACTTAGCACTTACAGTACTGTGAGCTGGCTGCAGGTCATCAGAGTAGAGTAGCTAATGGTTAAGACCTGGTTCCCCTCAAAATCCCTGGAGAGAGAGAGAGAGAAAGAGGGGAGAGAGAGGGAGAGGGGAGCGAGGGGAGAGGGGAGAGAGGGAGAGGGGAGAGAGAGAGGGGGGGAGTGAGAAGGGGAGCGAGAGAGGGAGAGAGAGCGGGGAGAGGGGGAGAGAGTTAGAGAGAGAGGGGACAGAGAAAGAGAGAGGTAGGGGGAGGGAGAGAGAGGTGGGGGGAGGGAGAGAGAGGAGGGAGGGGAGAGAGTGAGAGAGAGGGGGAGGGGGAGAGAGTGAGAATGGGGCAAGAGAGAGAGAGAGAGAGAGAGAGAGAGAGAGAGAGAGAGAGAGAGAGAGAGAGAGGGGGGAGAGAGATAGAGGGAGGGGGAGAGAGAGTGAGAAGGTGGGGAGAGAGAGTGAGAAGGGGGAGGAGAAAGAGAGAGAGAGAGAGAGAGAGAGAGAGAGAGAGAGAGAGAGAGAGAGAGAGAGAGAGAGAGAGAGAGAACATTGGTGTTCACTTTTGGCTAACACACTCCTAAACTAGTCTCTTTGTCCACAGCAGGATTCATCTTCTCCTTTCACACTGGAGAGAGATACGGCTGTGTGTGTGTGTGTGTGTGTGTGTGTGTGTGTGTGTGTGTGTGTGTGTGTGTGTGTGTGTGTGTGTGTGTGAAGCAGAGCGCAGTAGCAGTGTGGGAGTTAGGTTGTTTGATAAGTCAGGAACAGACTCTCCCAATTAGAGCGCACGGACACACACACACACACACACACACACACACACACACACACACACACACACACACACACACACACACACACACACACACACACACACACACACACACACACACACACACACACACACACACAGCAGGAGTTGAAAACAAGTTTGATCAGATTATTTAATCCGTTTAGAAATGATGACTTTTATAATGAATCTCTGGCTGCATGTTGAAACAGTTTGTAATATAATTTGATAGGGGGTTATCTCTTTCTGTTTGTTAGTCTGTGCATGCCTTCGTGTGTGTGTGTGTGTGTGTGTGTGTGTGTGTGTGTGTGTGTGTGTGTGTGTGTGTGTGTGTGTGTGTGTGTGTGTGTGTGTGTGTGTGTGTGTGTGTGTGTGTGTGTGTGTGTGTGTCGGTGGATGGATGGATGGATGGATGGATGGATGGATGGATGGATGGATGGATGGATGGATGGATGGATGGATGGATAAATGTGACTAGTTTCAGGAAACTAGGCGTATGTCGAGCGTCACTACTTCACAAGAGAGGCATTTCAACGTAAACAGTAATTTTTTATCATAATGCATTTTTTTTGACAGAAATGCCTTCTGGAACATTCTAACTTTCATGTGCCTTCATAACAAACATGTATGCCATCTGTAAATACAAATACAATTGTTAAATTACGAGCCTAGTTGGTTTAGCCATGGAAAAAGTCAGAAACCTTTCCCCTGGACATGCCCAGAGACGAGTTCTGATTGGTCTGCCATGTAGGTCACTTCTGTCTATTACATGAGCTGCTCAGTATGTGTTGGTAATGCTTTCTAACGCAGCTTTCCTGAAAGATGTCACACAGTAGAACTGCATAAGAGTTGCTCTCCACTTTCTGGAGGACCGAGTTTTGAAATCAATAGAATTAGAGTATGATAGCTAAGGAGATGGAGAAAATTATGGCGTTTGACTGCAAATATGCAGACGGAGTTGAAAAGCGAACACACAGAAGGCTCTGGATTACATATTCAAACTAAGGGCAACCATGACATATTTATGTCACGACTTCCGCCGAAGTCGGTTCCTCTCCTTGTTCGGGCGGCGCTCGGCGCTCGGCGTCGCCGGTCTTCTAGGCTGTTATGGCTGCAGCCCGACACCGGTACACCTATGACAACATCCAGCTCAAGTGCAGGGCGCGAAATTCAAAAGATATTTTTTTTAAATATTTAACTTTCACACATTAACAAGTCCAAGACACCAGATGAAAGATACACTTCTTGTGAATCAAGCCAACATGTCCGATTTTTAAAATGTTTTACAGGGAAGACAAAATATGTAAATCTATTAGCTAACCACGTTAGCAAAAGACACCACTTTTCTAACTCCATCAGTTTCTTACTCCATCAGGTGCTATCACAAATTCGACCAAATAAAGATATAAATAGCCACTAACCAAGAAACAAATTCATCAGATGACAGTCTGATAACATATTTATTGTATAGCATATGTTTTGTTCGAAAAATTTGCATATTTCATGTATAACCCATAGTTTACATTTCAGCTACAATCAGAAATTGCACCGAAAGCAGCCATAATATTTACAGACACCAACGTCAAATAGCTAATTACTCATCATAAAACATTTCTGAAAAATACATAGTGTGCAGCAATTGAAAGACAGGCATCTTGTGATTCCAAACAATATTTCCGATTTATTAAATGTTTTACAGCGAAAACAAAATGTATCGCTATATTAGCGTAGCCACAATAGACAGAAACACTTGGGCGCCCACGGCCAGTTCACATGCACGACAGATATATGAAATAACATCATAAAATGGGTCTTACTTTTGCTGATCTTTCATCAGAATGTTGAACAAGGTGTCCTCTGTCCAGATGAGTCGTTGTTTGGATTCAGAATGGCAAATTTCCCTCTTCACTTAGCATTGGCACTAGCCGAGTGGCACAAATTTCTCCAACGTAAACACAGTCAGAGGACGGAACACGGCAAAACTCCCGAAAAAATTTCAATAATCTGATTAAACTATATTGAAAAAACATACATTACGATGATATGGTCACATGTATCAAAAAAAATTTGAGCCGGGGATAGTTATCGTCCGTTACGGCAGCAAAACAGAAGTCAATCCCACTTCCTTCAGAGTACCGGAAGTGGAAGGTCACGTCAAAGAAATAGGTTTTTTTCCACCACAGACCAAGATGAGCACAAAATTTCTTCTCTCACATCCTCTTGACACCAATAGGAAGGCGTATGGAGTGTAAGTAGACTCCTAAGTGTCAAGACCATGTATAGGCATCAAGTTGAAAAGAGCATCGATTTCTGACATTTCACTTCCTGGTCAGGAAAAGTGCTGCAGAAGGACTTCTGTTTCACTCAGAGAAATAATTCCAACTGTTTTAGAAACTAGAGAGTGTTTTCTATCCAAAAAGAATAATAATATCCATATTGTACGAGCAAGATTTGAGTAGGAGGCCGTTTGAAATGGGCACGATTTCACTGGCTACTCAACACTTTGCCTTGCAGCCATAAGAAGCTAGCCATCATCGATCCACTTTTCATTTTCCATTTGTTTTGTCTTTTCTTCTCACACACATGTTCTCAAATCCCCTCATTACATGTTGTGTATTTAACCCTCTGTTCCACCCATGTCTTTGTGCGGAATTGTTTATTGTAAGTGCATGTACAGGTTTTCTCTGGTGCGCGACGGGTTTTGTACCCATTTGTTTGTGGTTCTGGTTTCCGGTGGTTTTATGTATAAAACTCCTCCGTTGATGACCCAGTTTTGCTCTCCTGCGCCTGACTTCCCTGCCGCCAGTTACGCACTCCCTTACAATTTAACAGAGAGGGAGAAGCGTCCATCCATGTATACGAGTAAGAGAGTCTAGCTAGCTACATTTTCAGATGTTACACGCTTCTAATTTTGTCAGAAAGTCTTTTTCATTTCAAGTTAAAGTGTACTGTTAGCTAGCTTCGTGTATGATCTATGTAGTAAAAAGTTTCGTATCTCAGAGCCATTTGCATTGCTAGTTATAGACTAATTTTAGATAGCTAATATTGAACCTGGTTGGTTTGTTTCCTGCAGATGCATGCATGGTTGTAACTTTATGAGTTGGGATTATGTTTCATTGTTTAGCTAGCTAGCTACATGTCTAAACAAAATACTACACTATGCAAGTAACTATTTCAATAGAATTTGTATGATGTCACTGCAAGAACTGTCAATAGACGTAGCTGGTAAATTCGCTCTGGCTATTTACTCCGATTTCAGAGCACTCTCGTCTGAGTGTGCCAGAGCACAGAATAACTGACAAATTTAGAAACGCTCAACACCCGTTGAATATGGCCGGTGTCAGTAAACGTTGGCAAAAAAACGTCACTAAATTGTTGCCAGCAGCACAGTTGCAGTCACCAGCAGATAACATTAAAACAGATGGGATGGGATGATAGATAGATGTCTAGACAGATGGGATGATAGATAGATGTCTAGACAGATGGGATTATAGATAGATGTCTAGACAGATGGGACGATAGATAGATGTCTAGACAGATGGGACGATAGATAGATGTCTAGACAGATGGGATGATAGATAGATGTCTAGACAGATGGGATGATAGATAGATGTCTAGACAGATGGGATGATAGATAGATGTCTAGACAGATGGGACGATAGATAGATGTCTAGACAGATGGGACGATAGATAGATGTCTAGACAGATGGGATTATAGATAGATGTCTAGACAGATGGGACGATAGATAGATGTCTAGACAGATGGGATGATAGATAGATGTCTAGACAGATGGGATGATAGATAGATGTCTAGACAGATGGGATGATAGATAGATGTCTAGACAGATGGGATGATAGATAGATGTCTAGACAGATGGGACGATAGATAGATGTCTAGACAGATGGGATGGGACGATAGATAGATGTCTAGACAGATAGGACGATAGATAGATGTCTAGACAGATGGGATTATAGATAGATGTCTAGACAGATGGGACGATAGATAGATGTCTAGACAGATGGGACGATAGATAGATGTCTAGACAGATGGGATAATAGATAGATGTCTAGACAGATGGGATGATAGATAGATGTCTAGACAGATGGGACGATAGATAGATGTCTAGACAGATGGGACGATAGATAGATGTCTAGACAGATGGAATGGGATGATAGATAGATAGATGTCTAGACAGATGGGATGATAGATAAATGTCTAGACAGATGGGACGATAGATAGATGTCTAGACAGATGGGTTGGGATTATAGATAGATGTCTAGACAGATGGGATGGGATTATAGATAGATGTCTAGACAGATGGGATGGGATTATAGATAGATGTCTAGACAGATAGGATGGGATTATAGATAGATGTCTAGACAGATAGGATGGGATTATAGATAGATGTCTAGACAGATAGGATGGGATGATAGATAGATGTCTAGACAGATGGGATGATAGATAGATGTCTAGACAGATGGGATTATAGATATATGTCTAGACAGATGGGATGATAGATAGATGTCTAGACAGATGGGTTGGGATGATAGATAGATGTCTAGACAGATGGGACGATAGATAGATGTCTAGACAGATAGGATGGGATTATAGATAGATGTCTAGACAGATAGGATGGGATGATAGATAGATGTCTGGACAGATGGGATGATAGATAGATGTCTAGACAGATAGGATGGGATGATAGATAGATGTCTAGACAGATGGGACGATAGATAGATGTCTAGACAGATAGGATGGGATTATAGATAGATGTCTAGACAGATAGGATGGGATGATAGATAGATGTCTAGACAGATGGGATTATAGATAGATGTCTAGAAAAATGGGATTATAGATAGATGTCTAGACAGATGGGATTATAGATAGATGTCTAGACAGATGGGTTGGGATTATAGATACATGTATACTCACACCCAGCTGAGGTTAGGTGTGTGGTGACAGAGGCTGGGCTGGGGGAGCTGCACCAGAGATGTATTCACCATGGAGCTGGGGAGAAATCACACACTGTTGTTTAGAGAACACAGACACACCTGGACAGATGAACATTCACACACAGATGGAGGGACTGGCACACACACACACACACACACACACACACACACACACACACACACACACACACACACACACACACACACACACACACACACACACACACACACACACACACACACACCCTGTGACCTCCTTAGGGAAGACACACAGCTCGTAGACATTTGGAAAGAACAGAGAAAAGAGAAAAGATAATAAAAAAGAGAAAATAGAGAACAGAGAATAGAGAATAAAGAATAGAGAATAAACAGAGAATAGAGAATAAAGAACAGAGAATAAAGAACAGAGAATAAAGAACAGAGAATAAAGAATAGAGAAAAGAATAGAACATAGAGAACGGAGAATAAAGAATAGAGAATAGATCGAGAATAGAGAATAGAGAATAAAGAATAGAAAATAAAGAATAAAGAATATAGAGAATAGAGAATAAAGAACAGAGAATAAAGAATAGACAACGGAGAACAGAGAATAGAGAACAGAGAATAAAGAATAGAGAATAGAGAACAGAGAACAGAGAATAAAGAATAGAGAACAGAGAATAAAGAATAGAGAACAGAGAATAAAGAACAAAGAACAGAGAATAAAGAACAAAGAACAGAGAATAAAGAATAGAGAATAAAGAATAGAGAACAGAGAACAGAGAATAAAGAATAGAGAACAGAGAATAAAGAATAGAGAACACACTCCTACTGGATGCTGCCTTGGCAAAACTATAGGGAATGTTATCTAATGATGATTTCAATTTGTCAAACATCTCTTCATCTGTGTACGGCACACAGCAGTAGGTCAAAAAACTATTACAAATGTAGTTCACCAACTATAATTAGTAACAGCTCCATTGGAGGTATGCCTGTTTTATGAATGGCAGAACTAAGTTTCTTGATGCAATAGTTACTGTGGCTGCCTCTGACTAAATGACGCAAGTTTAGTTAGTCTCTCACACACACACACACACACAATCACCATGCACACACAGTCACAACGCACACTGTCTGTGTTCTTTTGCCCATTGTCACGATCATCGTAATGATGAGATCAAGGCGCAGCGTGCATAGAGTTCCACATCATTTTAATAAAGAGAAACTCACAAAACAATAAAGAACAAACGAAACTCTACTGGAGTGCACAAAGGCAACTTACTGTAGACAAGATCCCAATGGGGAAAATGGCTACCTAAATATGATCCCCAATCAGAGACAACGATAAACAGCTGTCTCTGATTGGGAACCATATCAGGCCAACATAGACATAGAAACACCTAGATGACCCACCCTAGTCACTATCACGCCCCAACCAACACAGAGAAAAACAGCTTACTATGGTCAGGGCGTGACACCCATCTTCATCTTTTTATTGGCCCGTCTGAGGTATGGCTTTTTCTTTATTATTCTTTATTATCTATATCATTATTATCTACATTATTATTATCTATATTATTATCTATATTATTATCTATATTATTATCTATATCATTATTATCTACATTATTATTATCTATATTATTATCTATATTATTATCTATATTATTACTATTTTGAATAGTATTATTATTATCTATATTATTATTAGTATCTTTATTATTATTATTATCTATATCATTATTATCTACATTATTATTACCTATTTTATTATCTATAACATTATTATCTACATTATTATTACCTATTTTATTATCTATATCATTATTATCTACATTATTATTACCTATTTTATTATCTATATTATTATTATCTATAACATTATTATCTACATTATTATTACCTATTTTATTATCTATATTATTATTATCTATATTATTATTATCTATAACATTATTATCTACATTATTATTACCTATTTTATTATCTATATCATTATTATCTACATTATTATTACCTATTTTATTATTTATATTATTATTATCTATATTATTATTATCTATATCATTATTATCTACATTATTATTACCTATTTTATTATTTATATTATTATTATCTATATTATTATTATCTATATCATTATGATCTACATTATTATTACCTATTTTATTATCTATATCATTATTATCTACATTATTTTTTTCCTATTTTATTATTTATATTATTATTATCTATATTATTATCAACACAGCATTGTTTGGAAAAAGCTCTCAAGGTAAGAATTCCACTGAACTGTTTTAACACCTGTTGTATCCTGTGCACCTGGCAAATATATGAATATAATATATAATAAATAAATAAATATATATCTATAAATCTCTGAAGCTGGAGTCTTATATCACCCTCTCTAACTTTAAGCATCAGCTGTCAGAGCAGCTTACCGATCACTGTACCCACAGCCAATCTGTAAATAGCACACCCAACTACCTCATCCCCATATTATTACCTACCCTCTTGCTCTTTTGCACACCAGTATCTCTACTTGCACATCATCATCTGCACATATATCACTCCAGTGTTAATGCTAAATTGTAAATATGTTCGCCTCTATGGCCTATTTATTGCCTTCCTCCCTACTCTTCTACATTTGCACACACTGTAGATATATCTTTCAATTTTTATTTTCTTTTGTATTATTGCCTGTACGTTTGTCACGCCCTGACTCTAGTTATATTTCGTTTTCTTTATTTTTTGGTAAGGTCAGGGTGTGACAAGGGTGGTTTGTTTAGTTTTTGTATTGTCTAGGGGTTTTTGTCTTGTCTAGGGTTTTTGTTTGTCTATGGGGATTTTGTATGGTCTAGGGGTTTGGAGGTTTATGGTGGCCTGAGTTGGTTCCCAATCAGAGACAGCTGTTTCTTGTTGTCTCTGATTGGGGAGCTTATTTAGGTTGCCATTTTTCCATGTTGGTTTTGTGGGTAGTTGTTTTCTGTCTCTGTGTCTGCACCAGACATAACTGTTTCGTGTTGGTCTATTTTGTTATTTTGTCTTAGTGTTCTGAGTTAAAATAAATATCATGTACCCGTACCACGCTGCACCTTGGTCCTCTTCTTCAAACAGCCGTTACAACGTTTTTATGTGTAACTCTGTGTTGTTGTTTTTGTCGCACTACTTTGCTTTATCTTGGCCAGGTCGCAGTTGTAAATGAGAACTTGTTCTCAACTGGCCTACCTGGTTAAATAAAGGTGAAATAAAAAATAAATATAAATAAAAAACTTGAAAGGGATAGGGAGAACGAGTGAGAAGACAAAGAACTAGAGTGAGTGAGGAAGACAAAGAACTAGAGTGAGTGAGAAAGACAAAGAACTAGAGTGAGTGAGAAAGACAAAGAACTAGACTGAGTGAGCAAGACAAAGAACTAGAGTGAGTGAGAAAGACAAAGAACTAGAGTGAGTGAGAAGACAAAGAACTAGAGTGAGTGAGAAAGACAACGAACTAGAGTGAGTGAGAAGACAAAGAACTAGAGTGAGTGAGAGGACAAAGAACTAGAGTGAGAAAGACAGAGAACTAGAGTGAGTGAGGAAGACAGAGAACTAGAGTGAGTGAGAAAGACAGAGAACTAGAGTGAGTGAGAAGACAAAGAACTAGAGTGAGTGAGAAAGACAGAGAACTAGAGTGAGTGAGAAGACAGAGAACTAGAGTGAGTGAGAAAGACAAAGAACTGGAGTGAGTGAGAAGACAAATAACTAGAGTGAGTGAGAAAGACAGAGAACTAGAGTGAGTGAGAAGACAAAGAACTAGAGTGAGTGAGAAAGACAAAGAACTGGAGTGAGTGAGAAAGACAGAGAACCAGAGTGAGTGAGAAGACAAAGAACTAGAGTGAGTGAGAAGACAAAGAACTAGAGTGAGTGAGAAGACAAAGAACTAGAGTGAGTGAGAAGACAAAGAACTGGAATGAGTGAGAAAGACAGAGAACTAGAGTGAGTGAGAAGACAAAGAACTAGAGTGAGTGAGAAGACAAATAACTAGAGTGAGTGAGAAAGACAGAGAACTAGAGTGAGTGAGAAGACAAAGAACTAGAGTGAGTGAGAAAGACAAAGAACTGGAGTGAGTGAGGAAAGACAAAGAACTAGAGTGAGTGAGTAAGACAGAGATGTGTTGAACATAGTTCTACAACAACATAAGATAAAGATACAGGTGAGGAGAACATAATGATGAGGAGAATGAGGAGAGGAGTAAGGAGAGAAGAAAGGAGAGGAGTAAGGAGAGGAATAAGGAGAGGAGAAGAGAAATAAGGAGAGGAAAAAAGGAGAGGAGTAGAGAGGAGTAAGGAGAGGAGAAAAGGAGAGGAGAAAAGGAGAGGAGTAAAGGAGAGGAATAAGGAGAGGAGTAAGGAAAGGAGTAAGGAGAGGAATAAGGAATGGAGAAAAGGAGTGGAGAAAAGGAGAGGAGAAAAGGAAAGGAGTAAGGAGAGGAGTAAGGAGAGGAGAAAAGGAGAGGAGTAGAGAGGAGAAAAGGAGAGGAGTAAGGAGATGAATAAGGACAGGAGTAAGGAGAGGAGTAAAGAGAGGACCAAGGAGAGGAGTAGGGAGAGGAGAAAAGGAGAGGAGTAAGGAGATGAATAAGGACAGGAGTAAGGAGAGGAATAAGGAGAGGAGTAATGAGAGGAATAAAGGAAAAAGTGAAGGAAACCACTATCATATTTTCAATGAGACTCATGAGGAGACGGATTTGAATTTTGTTATATTGTGTTTGGAACCAATGGCCCACAAAATGAACCTACCATTCTGAAATGCATCGCGTCCTAGACGTCATCATTATTAGTTTATAATTCCTACTCAGAAGATATTTTATGTTTGAATGCAGAATTATTATATTTTTTCAAATGCAAAATGAGATGTGAACAATCAATAAACAAGTAGAGACAACAGTGTGAAGGAGTGACAGAGGAAGGGACCGAGAGATCACTCCAGATACAAGGCAAAAATACTGAAATGAGTGCCCCGTACTGGGATTGAACCCGCAGTCTTCGGAGCCGGAGCTCCACCATCCGTCCTCAAAAGTTTTAGTAAGCCCAATCGGAATTAATGCCTAAAGTTTTACCTCTATCCCAAACTTGAATCCTTAACTTAACCCTAGAGCTCTTTAGGCATTCATTCAGACTGGGTTAAGGTCTGGCATAGGGTTAACCCTATGCCAGACCTTAACCCAGTCTGAATGAATGCCTAAAGAGTTGTTTCTGCTTTAACCCTATGCCAGACCTTAACCCAGTCTGAATGAATGCCTAAAGAGTTGTTTCTGTATGCCTACATTTGACATGTTTATCAAAGGACGTCGGAACATGAAGTCAGGCTGTGATATCTTGTTAAGGAGGGAAGAAAAACTATGTGTTTGGACAAAGAAAATGAATGACACATAAATTGATTATATTTCCTTCGTCAAACACAATGTGTGTTTGTGTGTGTGTATGCACGTGCATCTGTACGTGTGTGTGTGTGTGTGTGTGTGTGTGTGTGTGTGTGTGTGTGTGTGTGTGTGTGTGTGTGTGTGTGTGTGTGTGTGTGTGTGTGTGTGTGTGTGTGTGTGTGTGTGTGTGCGTGCGCGCTACTCACAGGAACATGAGGGAGGTGAGGCCGGTGAAGGTGTCTTGGGAAACACTGTTCAGAGGGTTGTGATCCAACACCCTGGTGAGAGAGAGAGAACCAACGATCTTACTGTACAGTTATGGAGAGAGAACCAAAGACCTTACGGTACAGGTATGGAGAGAGAACCAAAGACTTTACGGTACAGTTAAGGAGAGAGAGAGACAACCAAAGACCTTACGGTACAGTTATGGAGAGAGATAGAACCAAAGACCTTACGGTACAGTTATGGAGAGAGAGAGAGACAACCAAAGACCTTACGGTACAGGTATGGAGAGAGAGAGACAACCAAAGACCTTAGAGTACAGTTATGGAGAGAGAGACAACCAAAGACTTTACAGTACAGTTATGGAGAGAGAACCAAAGACTTTACGGTACAGTTATGGAGAGAGATAGAACCAAAGACCTTACGGTACAGTTATGGAGAGAGAGAGAACCAAAGACCTTACGGTACAGGTATGGAGAGAGAGAGAGACAATCAAAGACCTTACGGTACAGGTATGGAGAGAGAGACAACCAAAGACCTTACAGTACAGTTATGGAGAGAGAGACAACCAAAGACTTTACAGTACAGTTATGGAGAGAGAGAGACAACCAAAGACCTTACGGTTTTGTTATGGAGAGAGAGAGAACCAAAGACCTTACAGTACAGTTATGGAGAGAGAGACAACCAAAGACCTTACAGTACAGTTATGGAGAGAGAGACAACCAAAGACCTTACAGTACAGTTATGGAGAGAGAGACAATCAAAGACCTTACGGTACAGTTATGGAGAGAGAGACAACCAAAGACCTTACAGTACAGTTATGGAGAGAGAGACAATCAAAGACCTTACAGTACAGTTATGGAGAGAGAGACAATCAAAGACCTTACGGTACAGGTATGGAGAGAGAGAGAGACAATCAAAGACCTTACGGTACAGGTATGGAGAGAGAGAGAGACAATCAAAGACCTTACGGTACAGGTATGGAGAGAGAGAGAGACAATCAAAGACCTTACAGTACAGTTATGGAGAGAGAGAGACAACCAAAGACCTTACGGTTTTGTTATGGAGAGAGAGAGAACCAAAGACCTTACAGTACAGTTATGGAGAGAGAGACAACCAAAGACCTTACAGTACAGTTATGGAGAGAGAGACAACCAAAGACCTTACAGTACAGTTATGGAGAGAGAGACAACCAAAGACCTTACGGTACAGTTATGGAGAGAGATAGAACCAAAGACCTTACGGTACAGTTATGGAGAGAGAGAGAACCAAAGACCTTACGGTACAGTTATGGAGAGAGAGACAACCAAAGACCTTACGGTACAGTTATGGAGAGAGAGACAACCAAAGACCTTACGGTACAGTTATGGAGAGAGAGAGACGACCAAAGACCTTACGGTACAGTTATGGAGAGAGAGACAACCAAAGACCTTACAGTACAGTTATGGAGAGAGAGACAACCAAATACCTTACAGTACAGTTATGGAGAGAGAGAGAACCAAAGACCTTACGGTACAGTTATGGAGAGAGAGAGACAACCAAAGACCTTACGGTACAGTTATGGAGAGAGAGAACCAAAGACCTTACGGTACAGTTATGGAGAGAGAGACAACCAAAGACCTTACGGTACAGTTATGGAGAGAGAGACAACCAAAGACCTTACGGTACAGTTATGGAGAGAGAGAGACAACCAAAGACCATATAAAGTAAAATACATCCAAAGTGCCAAAAGATGTCATACATTTATTCAACACAGTCTAACCCTACAGAGAAATTACACAATACAACAGATTTGCTTTACATGAAATACAGTACGTAGCTTAATGGCATATCTGATTGTGCTTTCAGCCAAATAATGACCACAAACTATTAATATGAGCATATCCAAAGAAGCTTTCAAAGTGCTCAATTAAGCAAACTGTGAAAAACAATGAAGAAAAACAATGAATCTGCTCGATTGAGCCACAGAGCACAGATACCTTAAAAAAGAGGAAGGGACGTATCCTTCGCATAGAGTTGATCATACTGTTGTGGCCTGTGGAATGTTGTCTCACTCCTCTTTAATGGCTGTGAAAAGTTGCTGGATGTTGGCGGGACCTGGAACACGCTGTCGTACACGTCGATCCAGAGCATCCCAAACATGCTCAATGGGTGAAGCGTCTGTGAGTATGCAGGCCATGGAAGAACTGGGACATTTTCAGCTTTCAGGAATTGTGTACAGATCCTTGCGACATGGGGCCATGCATTATCATGCTAAAATATGAGGTGATGGCGGTGGATGAATGGCATAACAATGGGCCTCAGGATTTCGTCAGGGTATCTCTGTGTATTCAAATTGCCATCGATAAAATGCAACTGTGTTGGTTGTCCGTAGCTTATGCCTGCCCATAACATAACCCCACTGCCATCATGGGGCACTCTGTTCACAACGTTGACATCAGCAAACCGCTCACCCACACGACGTCATACACGTGGTCTGCGGTTGTGAGGCCAGTTGGACGTACTGGCAAGTTCTCTAAAGCGACGTTGGAGGTGGCTTATGGTAGAGAAATGGACATTAAATTCCCTGGCAACAGCTCTGGTAGACATTCCTGCTGTAAGCATGCCAATTGCCCGCTACCTCAAAACTTGACACATCTGTGGCATTGTATTCTGAGACCAAACTGCACATTTTAGAGTGGCCTTTTATTGTCCCCAGCACAAGGTGCACCTGTGTAATGATCATGCTGTTTAATCAGCTTCTTGTTTTGCCACCACTGTCAGGTGGATGGATTATCTTGGCAAAGGATAAATGCTCACTAACAGGGATGTAAACACATTTGTGCACAACATTTGAGAGAAATAAGCTTTTTGTGCATATGGAAAATGTATGGGATCTTTTATTTCAGAATATGAAACATGGGACCAACACCTTACATGTTGCATTTATATTTTTGTTCAGTGTAAATACAACAACTTGAAGGTGTTATTTCTATAAATGTATTCTGATTTAAACTACTGTCAAATCTTCTAGTGTAACCACAATTGGGACTCAGTCTTAAATGGGATTTGAACTCCTTACCTACTGGTTGTAAGAAACTTGAAATGTCCTGCTACAGTGCACTTACACCACCAGAAGCATCAGTGTGAAATAAATATTGCCACAGACTTATTGGCAAGAATTATTTTCTGCACTTTGCTAAAAGCTGCCCAGAATAAAGGAAATAATTGTCCAATTATCACCACCAAGGTAACATCAACATTAAACTTGCAATGACAGTTGACATAGCGTATGCATGCATTATTCAGGGTTTTGAACTTGCAACCTCTTTGTTGGTAGTGGATAAAAATTTCTGCAGTGCCACCAGGACCATATATTGACTCTCTTAAAAATAAGGGTAGGGTTAGGTACACTACAGTGTTGTTCCCTGGGGTATGAAAAGGTCAAAGGTACACTTCACAGGTACACATTTGAACTCCCATGGTACATTTTGGTATCTTGTAGGTATAATGGGACATTTTCTACTTAATATTTTGAATATAAGGTATGATCATCACTGCACTTTGATAGGTGGGGGCAATGTATTGGTGGGGTCATTAGCATATGTGGGGGCGTGCGTAAATATATGTGTATTTGTGCCAACCGTCAGTGGAAGTGTTGTAGGAGTTTAAGTGTTTGATGGTTATGCAGATGTAAGTAGATCACCTCCTTTATACTGTCTGTTCTGTAAACGGTGTAAGAGAATACAGTGCCTTGCAAAATTATTCACCCTGTTACGTATCCAATGGTGAATGAAGGAGTCAGGCGCAGAGAGCAGGGTAGTTTCGAGCAAGTGGATATATTTTAATATTCCAAAATAGAATATAAACGAGACGGCTACGCCACACAACAAAAGGGCGCGTCAACATCCAGTCCACAATAAACAAGGACAAAATCCACACGAATACAAACACCACAAACAGAATAACAAGCCCGCACAAAAGCCAGTGGGCCTACTGCCCTTAAATAGCCTACCCACAAAACTAAACTCAAAACAGGTGCACCCAATCAGCCCAAACTAACAGAAACAAAAAGAAGAGAATCGATGGCAGCTAGTAGGCCGGTGACGACGACCGCCGAGCGCCGCCCGAACAGGAAGAGGCACCATCTTCGGCGGGATTCGTGACAGTACCCCCCCTCTGACGCGCGGCTCCCGCAGCGCGCCGACCCCGGCCTCGAGGACGACCCGGAGGGCGAGGCGCAGGGCAATCCGGGTGGCGGCGGTGGAAATCAACCAAGAGGGAAGGATCTAAAATGTCCCTCCCCGGTACCCAGCACCTCTCCTCCGGACCGTACCCCTCCCAGTCAACGAGGTACTGCAGGCCCCTCACCCGGCGTCTCGAGTCCAGAATAGCTCGTACTGTGTACGCCGGGGACCCCTCGATGTCCAGAGGGGGCGGAGGGACCTCCGGTACCTCACCTTCCTGAAGGGGACCAGCTACCACCGGCCTGAGGAGAGACACATGAAACGAGGGGTTAATACGATAGTAAGAAGGGAGTTGCAATCTATAACACACCTCGTTTATCCTCCTCAGGACTTTAAATGGCCCCACACACTGCGGCCCCAGCTTCCGGCAGGGCAGGCGGAGGGGGAGGTTTCGGGTCGAGAGCCAGACCCTGTCCCCTGGTGCGAACACAGGGGCCTCACTGCGGTGGCGGTCAGCGCTCTTCTTCTGCCGTTCCCTGGCCTGCCTGAGAGAGTCCTGGACTGCCCGCCAGGTCTCCCTAGAGCGCTGTACCCACTCCTCCACCGCAGGAGCTTCGGTCTGGCTCTGATGCCACGGAGCCAGGACCGGCTGGTACCCCAGTACGCATTCAAATGGCGACATGTTGGTTGAGGAGTGGGTTCTGGACCAACTCTGCCCACGGGACGTACCTCGCCCATTCTCCTGGCCGGTCCTGGCAATACGACCTCAGAAACCTACCCACTTCCTGGTTCACTCTTTCCACCTGCCCAGAAGTAAGGCTGACCGAGACCCCCAGACGCTCCATAAACGCCTTCCACACCCGGGACGTGAACTGGGGACCTCGATCAGATACGATGTCCTCCAGCACCCCGTAATGCCGGAAGACATGGGTAAATAGAGCCTCCGCAGTCTGTAGGGCCGTAGGGAGACCAGGCAATGGAAGGAGACGACAGGACTTAGAAAACCGATCCACAACGACCAGAACGGTAGTGTTCCCCTGAGATGGGGGAAGATCAGTCAGAAAATCTACCGATAGATGAGACCATGGCCGTTGTGGAACCGGGAGGGGTTGTAACTTCCCTCTCGGCAGGTGCCTAGGAGCCTTACTCTGTGCGCATACCGAGCAGGAGGAGACATAGAGTCTCACGTCCTTAGCCAAGGTGGGCCACCAGTATTTCCCCCTAAGACCACGCACTGTCCTCTCAATCCCCGGATGACCCAAAGAAGGTAGTGTGTGAGCCCACCGAATCAATCGATCACGGACACCAAGCGGTACGTACCTAAGGCCAGTCGGACACTGGGAAGGCGCAGGTTCTACCCTCAACGCCCGCTCGATGTCCGCGTCCACCTCCCATACCACCGGGGCCACCAGACAAGAGGCTGGAAGGATGGGAGTCGGATCGATGGGCCGGTCATCCGTGTCATAGAGACGGGACAGCGCGTCGGCCCTAGTGTTGAGGGAACCTGGTCGATAAGAGATCGTGAATCTAAAGCGTGTAAAGAACATGGCCCACCTAGCTTGACGCGGATTCAGTCTCTTCGCCGCTCGGATATACTCCAGATTGCGGTGGTCAGTCCAGATGAGGAAAGGGTATTTAGCCCCTTCAAGCCAGTGTCTCCACACCTTGAGGGCTTTTACCATAGCTAGTAACTCCCGGTCCCCCACATCATAGTTCCGCTCCGCCGGACCCAGCTTCTTAGAAAAGAAAGCACAGGGACGGAGCTTCGGTGGCGTGCCCGAGCGCTGTGATAGCACGGCTCCAACACCAGCCTCGGACGCATCCACCTCCACTATGAACGCTAACGAAGGGTCCGGATGCGCCAACACGGGAGCCTCAGTAAACCGTGCCTTCAACTGGTTGAAGGCTCCCTCTGCCTCGGCCGACCACCGTAGACGCACCGGCCCCCCCTTCAGCAGTGAGGTAATGGGCGCCGCCACTTGGCCAAAACCCCGGATAAACCTCCGGTAGTAATTGGCAAACCCTAAAAACCGCTGCACCTCCTTTACCGTGGTCGGAGTCGGCCAATTACGCACGGCGTTAACGCGGTCCCACTCCATCACCACCCCCGAGGTGGAAATGCGATAACCCAGGAAAGAAACGGCTGGTTTGGAGAACACACATTTCTCAGCCTTGACGTATAGGTCATGCTCCAGCAGTCGCCCAAGCACCCTGCGCACCAGGGAGACATGCGCGGCGCGTGTGGCAGAATAGATCAAGATGTCATCAATATATACTACCACACCCTGTCCCTGCATGTCCCTGAGAATCTCATCTACAAAGGACTGGAAAACGGCTGGAGCATTCTTCAACCCATACGGCATGACGAGGTACTCATAGTGGCCTGATGTGGTACTAAACGCTGTTTTCCACTCGTCTCCTCCCCGAATACGCACCAGATTATGCGCGCTCCTGAGGTCCAGTTTTGTGAAAAAACGCGCTCCGTGAAATGATTCCATCGCCGTAGCGATGAGAGGTAGCGGATAACTAAATCCCACTGTGATTGAATTTAGACCTCGATAATCAATGCACAGACGCAGTCCTCCCTCCTTTTTTCTCACAAAAAAAGAAACTCGAGGAGGCGGGTGACATGGAGGGCCGAATGAACCCTTGTCTCAGAGCTTCCGTGACATATGTCTCCATAGCCAACGTCTCCTCCTGTGACAATGGGTACACGTGACTCCTGGGAAGTGCAGCGTTCTCCTGGAGGTTTATCACGCAATCCCACCGTCGATGAGGTGGTAATTTGGTCGCTTTTTTCTTACTAAAAGCGATAGCCAAATCGGCATATTCTGGGGGAATGCGCACAGTGGAAACCTGGTCTGGACTCTCCACCGACGTGGCACCAATGGAAACTCCCACACACCTACCTGAACACTCATCTGACCACCCTGAAGAGCTCCCTGTCTCCAGGAAATGAGAGGATTGTGAATGGCTAGCCAGGGAACCCCCAACACCACTGGAAACCCAGGTGAATCAATAAGGTAAAAACTGATCTGCTCCCTATGATCCCCCTGTGTTACCATGTCCAGCGGAATCGTGGCCTCCCTGACCAGCCCTGACCCTAACGGTCGGCTATCTAAGGAGTGCACGGGGAAAGGTGGGTCTATCTGCACTAGCGGAATACCCAACTTACGGGCGAGTCCGCGATCCATAAAACTCCCAGCTGCGCCTGAGTCGACTAGCGCCTTATGCTGAAGAGAGGGGAAAAACGCAGGGAAAAAAATAACCAAAAACATGTGACCAACAGGGAGCTCTGGGTGAGTCTTGTGCCTACTCACCTGGGGTGGCCGAGGAGTATTCCGCCTGCCATCTCGACTCCCAGATGGACTCCTCCAGCACCGGTCCGAAGTGTGTCCTCTCCGGCCACAGTAGGTGCAAGAGGAGCCACCTCCTCCGGCCCCCCTAGATGCAGCTCCTCCCAACTCCATCGGAGTTGGAGCGGGAGGGCTGGGAGGTGGAATTGACAGGGCCCACTGAACGCCCGCGGGCAGCTAGCAGGTTATCCAGTCGGATCGACATGTCTATCAGTTCATCGAGGGAGAGTGTGGTGTCCCTACAAGCTAGCTCCCGACGGACGTCCTCCCTGAGGCTGCAACGGTAATGGTCTATTAAGGCCCTGTCATTCCACCCCGCACCAGCAGCCAAGGTCCGGAACTCCAACGCGAAGTCTTGCGCACTCCTCGTCTCCTGTCTGAGGTGGAACAGTCGCTCACCCACCGCACGGCCCTCCTGAGGGTGGTCAAATACAGCCCGAAAGCGGCGGGTGAACTCTGGGTAGTGGTCCCGAACCGAGTCTGGGCCGTTCCAGACCGCGTTGGCCCATTCCAGGGCTCTACCCGTCAGACAGGAGATGAGGAGGCTAACACTCTCCTCTCCCGAGGGAGTCGGATGAACGGTAGCCAAGTAGAGCTCCAACTGGAGCAAAAACCCCTGGCACCCAGCCACCGCGCCGTCGTACTCCCTCGGGAGCGCGAGACGCAATGCGCCGGAACCAGACGCTGACGTGGATGGAGTAGGTTGCGACATCTGTGAAGGAGCTGGGGTAGACGTCGGGAAACCACTCCTCTCCCATCGCTCCATCCTCTCCATCATCATGTCCATCGCCGAACCAATCCTATGGAGAACGGCGGTGTGATGGAGGACACGCTCCTCCATCGATGGAAGAGGGGTGGTTGCTGCTTCTGCTGACTCCATGGTAGGTGCGGGCTTCTGTTACGTATCCAATGGTGAATGAAGGAGTCAGGCGCAGAGAGCAGGGTAGTTTCGAGCAAGTGGATATATTTTAATATTCCAAAATAGAATATAAACGAGACGGCTACGCTACACAACAAAAGGGCGCGTCAACATCCAGTCCACAATAAACAAGGACAAAATCCACACGAATACAAACACCACAAACAGAATAACAAGCCCGCACAAAAGCCAGCGGGCCTACTGCCCTTAAATAGCCTACCCACAAAACTAAACTCAAAACAGGTGCACCCAATCAGCCCAAACTAACAGAAACAAAAAGAAGAGAATCGATGGCAGCTAGTAGGCCGGTGACGACGACCGCCGAGCGCCGCCCGAACAGGAAGAGGCACCATCTTCGGCGGGATTCGTGACACACCCCCTTGGTGTTTATCCTATTTTATTGCATTACAACCTGTAATTTAAATAGATTTTTATTTAGATTTCATGTAATGGACAAACACAAAATAGTCCAAATTGGTGGAGTGAAATGAAAAAAATAACATATATTCACCACCTATGAAGCCCATAAATAGGATTTGGTGCAACCAAATACCTTCAGAAGTCACATAATTAGTTAAATAAAGTCCAACTGTATGCAATCTAAGTGTCACATGATCTGTCACATGATCTCAGTATATATACACCTGTTCTGAAAGGCCCCAGAGTCTGCAACACCACTAAGCAAGGGGCACCACCAAGCGGCACTATGAAGACCAAGGAGCTCTCCAGACAGGTCAGGGACAAAGTTGTGGAGAAGTACAGATCAGGGTTGGGTTATAAAAAAATATCCGAAACTTTGAACATCCCACGGAGCACCATTAAAGCCATTATTTAAAAAAAGAATATGGCACCACAACAAACCTGCCAAGAGAGGGCCGCCCACCAAAACTCACAGACCAGGCAAGAAGGGCATTAATCAGAGAGGCAACAAAGAGACCCAAGATAACCCTGAAGGAGCTGCAAAGCTCCACAGTGGAGATTGGAGTATCTGTCCATAGGACCACTTTAAGCCGTACACTCCACAGAGCTGGGCTTTACGGAAGAGTGGCCAGGAAAAAATAAGCAAACATGTTTGGTGTTTGCCAAAGGGCATGTGGGAGACTCCCCAAACATATGGAAGAAGGTACTCTGGTCAGATGAGACTAATATTGAGCTTTTTGGCCATCAAGGAAAATGCTATGTCTGGCGCAAACCCTCTCATCACCCGAGAACACCATCCCCACAGTGATGTGATGTTTTTCATCGGCAGGTAATGGGAAACTGGTCAGATTTGAAGGAACGATGGATGGCGCTAAATACAGGGAAATTCTTGAGGGAAATCTGTTTCAGTCTTCAAGAGATTTGAGACTGGGACAGAGGTTCACCTTCCAGCAGGACAATGACCCTAAGCATACTGCTAAAGCAACACTTGGGAAACATTTAAATGTCTTGGAATGGCCTAGTCAAAGCCCAGACCTCAATCCAATTGAGAATCTGTGGTATGACTTAAAGATTGCTGTACACCAGCAGAACCCATCCAACTTGAAGGAGCTGGAGCAGTTATGCCTTGAAGAATGGGCAAACATCCCAGTGGCTAGATGTGCCAAGCTTATAGAGACATACCCCAAGAGACTTGCAGCTGTAATTTCTGCAAAAGGTGGCTCTACAAAGTATTGACTTTGGGGGGTGAATAGTTATGCACGCTCAAGTTTTCTGTTTTGTGGTCTTATTTCTTGTTTGTATCACAAAAAAATATATTTTGCATCTTCAAAGTGTGTTGTGTAAATGTTGTGTAAATCAAATGATACAAACCCCCCCAAAAATTAATTTTAATTCAAGGTTGTAAGGCAACAAAATAGGAAAAATGCCAAGGGGGATAAATTATTTCGCAAACCACTGTATATCAGTAATAAGCTGCACTGTGAAGAGGTCATTGTGACAGAAGTTTCTTAACTGGAAACTACTACTAAAACTTGGTGGGGCAAACTACAAAAAAATGTTTTAGATGCATGCCAGCAAAGCCACTACACAACACAACACTAAACAATACATTAATTTCACTATAATGGTGAAGAACGGTGCCCACAAACGGTTAGGCCCTACATAAAGCTGTCCCAACAGCAGAGTCCAAACACCTTACCACTACTTTGTTTTTACTAGGCAAGTCAGTTAAGATCAAATTCTTATTTACAATGACGGCCTACACCGGCCAAACCCGGACGACGCTGGGCCAATTGTGCGCCACCCTATGGCACTCCCGATCACATCTGGTTGGGACACAGCCTGGGAACGAAACACGGTCTGTAGAGAGGCTTCTTGGATGGGCACTTCTAATTTAACTCTATGGCAACACCCAAGGGGCTTGAATTTTCGAGCTCTACCCTTAGACTTTGCGGTGAGGTAATGTCCCCATGAGTAACAGAACACTGAGCCAATCACGGCGCAACTAACCCATACGCTCCACATTTTCCTCTGGCTGCCCCACCACCACAGAAAGCACTGAGCTAGGCTGATACACCTGCATTTTGGAGCTGCTTTACTCAAGAAAGCAAACGTATGTGGCTTTAGTAACTCAGTAAAATATTATTTTTTTTACATTGTTTCCAAAATGATACGTGACACGTACTAATGCCAAAATAACATGCAAAACAGGCAAAAAAAATGAATAAATGCTAATGAGCCCCAGCCAACACATTGCTCCCACCTACATTTCAAAATGCAGTACCTAATGATTGTACCTAATGCTGTGTCCGTAACCAAGTGGGAAGTGGCATTTTACCACATACGACTGGAAAAAAATTATCTTGAACGGCCCTCCAATTGGTAATGACTAGTGGGAAACGCGTCTCTCATCCCTGAGCTCTGACTTATCCCACACCTACTAAGGAAATGACCTCCATAACAGCATTTACGTCAGTTAAATGTAAAAACAAAACATTATTTATAAAAAGCAATCTATTAATATGGTTCTTTAACTATATAATTCGTTTACAAGCATGATAGCTGTACTTTTAGTTTATGTTTGATGCAGCTTGTTGGCCATTAGACAATTGTCATTTCCCAACGACTTCAATGCGTGTGAACGCATCCAACTGGTATTTACGACTGGTAAATTCCCACAAGGTTACAAATGCAGCTTTATATTTAATATATTGGGTAGAAATATGTACCATTATACTAGATTTTCCACACATCTACCCTAGTACCATGTGAGTTCTTATGTGTACCTTTGAAGATACCGTGTGTGTAACCTTTGACCTTTTTTGTACACCAGGGAACAACACTGTACCGTAACTGTACTCTTATATATTAAAGTGTTCTTGGTGGTTCTGACGAGACATTAATGTACTCCAAACCAAAATGTTGCAAGTTCAAATCCCGAGAGCATTTATGCACACATTGGGCTGTATCTATCAGGTCTATGCTAGCGGACACCTGCATAGTGTTTGCTTTGGCGGTGTCAGAAGTGGAACTGAGTTACAGCCTCTCCGGGCATTATATCTGAAGCGGAAATTGCAATTGGCTGCACAGAGCTAGATTAACAGAAATCCCATGAAGCCTTGTTTACAAGTTGGAACACGCTTGATCTGATTGAATCTATGTCGAGTGTCCCTGAGCACTGTTACTTTTTAGTTGGTGTTTTCAGATAATCGCATTATTGACTTGATTCCGGGTTACTTTAAGCAAAGTGGAGAAATGTATTCTTGCAAATGGCTGATCTCTGTCATGGCTACAGACCTGGAGGAAACAGGTTACTGTTGTCTACGAGGTTGTGAGTTCAAATCCCAGGTGTGGTTACGTCCCAAATGTACTAATCAATGTTGAGGTCAATTCCATATACAGTGAGTTCAGAAAGTAATTCAAAATTCTCCTGTAAAAAAAGCATTGAAAATTATTTTATTTTATTGATTTTTTCTGCGTACTTATTGTTGTATATTTACTGACAAAATACAGTTCTGCTGTATAAATACATTTAAAGATTTTTCCAATATTTGGAAAACAGTAGGCGGTAACTCACTATAAAAAAAACATGTTTTTTCACTTCACGTGACATTTCACATGTAAAATCATGTGTTTTTGAAACACTTCAAATCAAAGTTTATTTGTCACGTGCACCGAATACAACAGGTGTAGACCTTACAGTGAAATGCTTACTTACAGGCCCTTACCAACAGTGTGATTTTTAAGTAAAAAATAGGAATTAGGTGAACAATAGATAAGTAAAGAAATAAAAACAACAGTAAAAAGTCGGTGAAAAATAACAGTAGCTAGGCTATATACAGTAGCGAGGCTATATACAGGCACCGGTTAGTCGGGCTAATTGAGGTAGTATGTACATATATGTATGGTTAAAGTGAGTATGCATATATGATAAACAGAGAGTAGCAGCAGCGTAAAAGAGGGGTTGGGGGGGGGGGACAATGCAAATAGTCCAAATAGTTTCAACAAATAGTTTCAACTGCAAATAGTTTCAACTGTTCTGCCTGCAGTTATGGAACCCCTACCTGTCCCAGACCTGCTGTTTTCAACTCTTAATGATCGGCTATGAAAAGCCAACTGACATTTATTCCTGATTATTATTTGACCATGCTTGTCATTTATGAACATTTTGAACATCTTGGCTCTCTCTAATTCTCTCCTTCTCTCTTTCTTTCTCTCTCTCGGAGGAACTGAGCCCTAGGACCATACGTCAGGACTACCGGGCATGATGACTCCTTGCTGTCCCCAGTCCACCTGGCCTTGCTGCTGTCCCAGTTTCAACTGTTCTGCCTGCGGTTATGGAACCCCTACCTGTCCCAGACCTGCTGTTTTCAACTCTTAATTATCGTCTATGAAAAGCCAACTGACATTTATTCCTGATTATTATTTGACCATGCTTGTCATTTATGAACATTTTGAACATCTTGGCTCTCTCTAATTCTCTCCTTCTCTCTTTCTTTCTCTCTCTCGGAGGAACTGAGCCCTAGGACCATACGTCAGGACTACCGGGCATGATGACTCCTTGCTGTCCCCAGTCCACCTGGCCTTGCTGCTGTCCCAGTTTCAACTGTTCTGCCTGCGGTTATGGAACCCCTACCTGTCCCAGACCTGCTGTTTTCAACTCTTAATTATCGGCTATGAAAAGCCAACTGACATTTATTCCTGATTATTATTTGACCATGCTTGTCATTTATGAACATTTTGAACATCTTGGCCATGTTCTGTTATAATCTCCACCCGGCACAGCCAGAAGAGGACTGGCCACCCCTCATAGCCTGGTTCCTCTCTAGGTTTCTTCCTAGGTTTTGGCCTTTCTAGGGAGTTGTTCCAAGCCACCGTGCTTCTACACCTGCATTGCTTGCTGTTTGGGGTTTTGGGCTGGGTTTCTGTACAGCACTTCGAGATATTAGCTGATGTACGAAGGGCTATATAAAATAAACTTGATTGATTGAGTCCGGGTAGCCATTTGATTAGCTGTTCAGGAGTTTAATGGCATGGGGGTAGAAGCTGTTGAGAAGCCTTTTAGACCTAGACTTGTCGCTCCGGTACTGCTTGCCGTGCGGTAGGAGAGAGAACAGTCTATGACTGGGGTGGCTGGGGTCTTTGACAATTTTTAAGGCCTTCCTCTGACACCACCTGGTGTAGAGGTCCTGGACGGCAGGCAGCTTAGCCCCAGTGATGTACTGGGCCATAAGCACTACCCTCTGTAGTGCCTTGCAGTTGGAGGCTGAGCAGTTGCTGTACCAGGCAGTGATGCAACCGGTCAGGATGCTCTCGATGTTGTAGCTGTAGAACCTTTTGAGGATCTGAGGACCCATGCCAAATATTTTTAGTTTCCTGAGGGGGAATAGGCTTTGTCGTGCCCTCTTGGTGTGTTTGGACCATTCTATTTTGTTGGTGATGTGGACACCAAGGAACTTGAAGCTCTCAACCTGCTCCACTACAGCCCAGTCGATGAGAATGGGGGTGTGCTCAGTCCTCCTTTTCCTGTAGTCCGCAATCATCTCCTTTGTCTTGATTATGTTGAGGGATAGGTTGTTATTCTGGCACCACCCGGCCAGGTCTCTGACCACCTCCCTATAAGCTGTCTCGTCGTTGTCGGTGATCAGGCCTACCACTGTTGTGTCGTCTGCAAACGTAATGATGGTGTTGGAGTCATGCCTGGCCACGCAGTCATGGGTGAACAGGAAGTACAGGAGGGGACTGAGCACGCACCCCTGGGGAGCTCCAGTGTTGAGGATCAGCGTGGCAGATGTGTTGCTACCTACCCTCACCACCTGGGGGCGGCCCGTCAGGAAGTACAGGATCCAGTTGCAGAGGGAGGTGTTTAGTCCCAGGATCCTTGGCTTAGTGATGAGCTTTGAGGGTACTATGGTGTTGAACGCTGAGCTGTAGTTAAAGAATAGCATTCTCACGTAAGGTGTTCATTTTGTCCAGGTAAAACTGCTGCCATTTCTTCCGGTGACATGCAATTCAATGTGTTATCGCTGTTCTGCTAAAATATGACCCCCACCTTGGATTTTAACTCCAAACCTCTGGACTTTCAAAACAAAGATATAAAACAAAGAGGAGTTTCTAATCATTTTTGATGTGATCAAATGGATTATTCTGAGCTGCATTCTTCTGTGATAACGTCTAATAAAAGAGAAATATGGTGATACAGACTCAGCTGGTTTCTTTTACTGTCTACACTGCAGAACGGCCCAAATCCGCCGGTGTGTGTGTATGCAGTGTACCAGCTCTGTACTCACAGCCACCATAAATTACGGAGATCACTGAACACACCCGGACTGAGAGATGAGATGGAGTTCTCACTGAGAAACCTGAGAGAGAGAGAGAGGGAGGGAGGAGAGAGAGGGAAACAAATATTACTGAACATTATTGCTCCTACACAACAAAGACACAAACAGATACTCAGATGAGAAACATCCTCCTTTCTCCTCCTTCCTCCTCCCTCCTTCCACCTAGATTCCAGGCTGTATCACAACCAGCTGTGATTGAGAGTCCCATAGGGCGAAGCACAGTTGGCCCAGCATCGGCAGTCATTGTAAATAAGAATTTGTTCTTAACTGACTTGCCTACTTAAATAAAGGTTAAATAAAAAATAAATTACGAAAAAATCCTCCTCCCTACTTCCTCCTCGCTCCTTTCTTTCCCCTCCTTTCTCCCATCTCCTTTCTTCCTCCCCCTCCTCCTTCCTCCCCCTCCTCCTTCCTTCCCCTCCTCCTTCCTCCCTCCTGCCTCATTTCTCTTCCCTCCTTCTTCCTCCTGCCTCCTTCCTCCTTTCCTTTCCCTCTTTCCTCCTCCCTCCTTCCTCCTCCCTCCTACCTCCTTTCTCCTTCCTCCTCCCTCCTTCCTCCTCCTTCCTTTCTCCTTCCCTTTTCAAAAGTAGTGCACTATGTAGGGAATTGGGTGCATTTGGGACGCAGCCCTATACTCTATTTACAACCTGTAGGTTACAGCTGACATACAGTCTGGTTTAAGCAGTGAGGATATATAAATATTCTATTTAATCGTTCCAATAATTGTTTATGATTTTCTGATTTAATCTCTTCAGTGTGTGTTGGAAATTAAAGGGATAATCTAAATATTTTCTTTTTATTGGCCAATATGAGATATGGCTTTTTCTTTACAACTCTGCCTAGAAGGCCAGCATCCCGGAGTCGCCTCTTCATGGTTGACGTTGAGACTGGTGTTTTCAAAAACAAGGACATTTCTAAGTGACCCCAAACGTTTGAACGGTAGTGTATGTTTGAGGGGGGGGGGGGGGAGATGGAGAGAGAAAGAGAGAGAGAGAAAGAGAGGGAGAGAGAGAGAGAGAGAGAGAAAGAGAGAAAGAGAGAGAGAGAGAAAGAGAGAAAGAGAGAGAGAGAGCGAGCGAGAGAGCGAGAGAGCGAGAGAGCGAGAGAGAGAGAGAGAGCGCAGAGAGAATATAAAAAAATATTACTGAACATTATTCCTTCTACACAACAAAGACACAAACAGATAATCAGATGAGGAACATCCTCCTTTCTCTTCCCAGCGTAGTCCGAGTTAGAGTTTGGCCGGGGTAGGCGGTCATTGTAAATATGAATTTGTTATTAATTGACTTAACTGACCTAGTTAAATAAAGGTTAAAGGCCGGAGACATGTCACTACTGACTGAGAGCGCAATTACAAGCAGAAACCCAGTTTTCCCACACTTGAGGTAGCTTTTGTTGTGGTTTGTGTGACAATGGCTGCAGCAGCAGGTGTTATCCAGGAGGATGTGGTGGCTAATTTGTTACCACTGCCCTTTTTGAAGACTACATTCCAACGATTAATTAAATGTCGTATAGAGTGGAAGGCCAACACCAGCACTGCCAGGAAAGAGATTTGAAAGGTATTTTCAAGCCAACAATTATGAGCGCTATCCGTGGATGACTGGGTGTGAGCAAGCCAAGAAGCTGTGCTTGGATTGTCTGCTCTTCAGCACTGACAAGCAGTCAACCTGGGCCAGTGCTGGTTTAGTAAAAAAAACCTGCCCCTAACCCTATTACAGGGGTTGAGTCACTGGCTTACTGGTGCTCTTCCATGCCGTCCCTAGGACGGGTGCGTCACTTGAGTGGGTTGACGCCCCCCCTTAGGTTGTGCCGTGGCGGAGATCTTTGTGGGCTATACTCGGCCTCAGGATGGCAAGTTGGTGGTTGAAGGTATCCCTCTAGTGGTGTGGGGGCTGTGCTTTGGCAAAGTGGGTGGGGTTATATCCTTCCTGTTTGGCCCTGTCCGGGGGTATCATCGGATGGGGCCACAGTGTCTCCTGACCCCTACTATCTCAGCCTCCAATATTTATGCGGCAGTAGTTTATGTGTCGGGGGGGTAGGGTCAGTCTGTTGTATCTGGAGTATTTCTCCTGTCTTATCCGGTGTCCTGTGTGAATTTAAGTATGCTCTCTCTAATTCTCTTTCTCTCTTTCTTTCTATCTTTCTTTCTTTCTCTCGGACCTGAGCCCTAGGACCATGCCTCAGGACTATCATGCCTGATGACTCCTTGCTGTTTCCAGTCCACCTGGTCGTGCTGCTGCTCCAGTTTTAACTGTTCTGCCTGTGGCTATGGAACCCTGACCTGTTCACCGGACGTGCTACCTGTCCCAGACCTGCTGTTATCAACTCTCTAGAGACAGCAGGAGCGGTAGAGATACTCTGAATGATTGGCTATGAAAAGCCAACTGACATTTACTCCTGAGGTGCTGACCTGTTCCACCCTCGACATCCACTGTGATTATTATTATTTGACCCTGCTGGTCATCTATGAACAACATCTATGAACATTTGAACATCTTGGCCATGTTCTGTTATAATCTCCACCCGGCACAGCCAGAAGAGGACTGGCCACCCCTCATAGCCTGGTTCCTCTCACTGGCTGACGAAATCTGTGACCGCCACAGCCCTAGGCGAATTTGATGGATTGGTAATGATTTCCTCACCGTAGCTACTGGCTTTTTGTGGCTTTACACTACACAGTACTACTCAATTCCTAATTTTATCAATCTCACCGCTGCCAATTATGCTTTTGGTTTAGGCCCAGTCCTCAGAGGCCGTTGTTTGTGAAGGGAAAAAAGTTGCGCAAGGCTTGTATCTCCTCTCTCTCTCTGTCTCTCTCTGTCTCTTTCTAACTTTGTCTCTCTCTTTCTATCTTTATCTCTCTCTCTCTCTCTCTATCTCTCCCTCTCTCTCCTCTCTCTTCTTAACAAACCCTTCACTCTGTGAGCTAACTTGTAACAAATAAAGAAGTACTCTCACATTTAACATGGTCAATTCATAAGCAAGAATAAAAAATAATATAGAAAATAATATTTTTTCAAATAAAGAAGGTTTCTATTGCTCAACTGACTGGCGTGAAAAACAACTGTTATAACGGGTTCCATTTTGTGAGTTCATAAATAACTTTCGTAGTATTATAAACTATGAAACATCTGGTTCCTAGTAGGCTACAGAATTAAAGAAGGGCTGTTTCTCTGAACCTCAGCAAGCTTGTTCCTCTCCCCAGTCAGAGAGCAGACTGCCTCTCCCAGACTGACCACCAGCAGCAGCACACCTATCCTTATTTATGTTAAGAAAACAAATGTGAAGGCCAAAATTGTGGGCGGGAAAGCACTCATCATGTTTATGCACCCTAATAATCACCCGGAGAATACTTCCAAAACCAACATTATATTGATATCTACTGTAGTCTTTATGGAAAGAGATGCATGTGACAGTGCAGTAAGCTGCTTTATTTCTCGTTTACACATTTTGTCTTCTTGATTTCAATATGGAAGGGAAACCAGGTACTGGTGTTTGTATGTACTGTAAAAGGTAAAGTCAAGATATTCTCATACCCTATGTTGTGTATCATATTAGCAGTTCATTCAATTGAGGGAGGTAAGGAGGTAAGGGGGGATAGGATGTTCCCCCCATGATGAAAGGGGATCATGACTGAAAAAGTTTGGGAAGTACTAGCTAAGTTTGGGAAGTACTAGCTAATGATTAGCACAAATACAGATTGGCAGGCTTCGGCATATTTATTTATATCCACTTTGCTGCATCTGTTGGGCTACAGGTGATCATGGGTATTGCAAAATAACACACCAGCCTGATAATATGGACCAATATGTTATTCGGATGGAGTAGAACGTTTTATTTTCGGATGGAGTAGAACATTTTATTTTAATGGAGTCACCATAATTTTATTTTCATACATTTTGGAGTAGAAAAGTCACCAGGGCTGCGTTCAATCCGAAAAAGAAATAAAAAGTTTGCCTGGGCGCTGCCACCACCATCAATAAACAAGCGATAATGGCCAAATGATCCACAGTCACGTGTCTTTAAAACCAGCCAATAACAAATGTAAAAAAAACTATGTGTAGCATATTCAGAACTGTATAGCCTATTGGTTTATTGTTTTTTACTTTCCTAAAACAATAATTGTCCACCTCACGGTTCATTTGGGGCGGCAGGTAGCCTAGTGGTTAGAGCGTTGGACTAGTAACCGAAAGGTTGCAAGATCAAATCCCTGAGCTGACGAGGTACAAATCTGTTGTTCTGCCCCATGAACAAGGCAGTTAACCCACTGTTCCTAGGCTGTCATTGAAAATTTGAATTTGTTCTTAACTGAGTTGCTTAGTTAAATAAAGATATATATATTTTTTAATTCTGTCGGAGATTTGTGCGTAAATGCATCAGGCCATTGTATGTAGGTCTAGGCGTCCTCTGTATAATATTAATATAAAAAAGACATCTGTAAAGGATCAGAAGCTTAAGCCCTAGAGAGACTGAGAGAATGCCGGAGCAATGTTCCCAACACTGACATCTTTATCCCTGTCAGAAAGGATACTACTGACATACAGTTATAGGCGTTCAGAACAAAGCTAATTCATACTGTTTTCGTTCAGAATATTGTTGGGATAAAGATAAGCATTATATTGTTAGATTAAAGGAGTAACTCCGGGAGGTCTAAAACATTCTTCGTCACCTCAAGTTCAACTGTAGGAGTCAGTTGGAGCGGCGGTGTGCACTGCCTTCATAGGCCTAGCAGTAGCCAAGCCTGATAACCTAATAAAGCCTAATAACGAACTGCTTTAAACCTTCATAAAAGTTTTGAACAGGCCTATATTTATTTCACAACAGGCCTATTTTTAACCTATCTTAATGAGCACAACATTTAAAAGACAGTTCTAACTTAATTTAGCCATCGAAAATGTCTCAACAAAATGAAACAAAACACTTTTTGCACTGGTTTAGATTCTTAAACAGGCCTACAATAATAATAATACCAATAATAATAATAATAATAATGTTATACAATAACAATAATGATAAAACAAATGATAATACATATGAAAATTCAATGAAACCTGAATAGCGAGTTGCACACACACAGTCACACACACACAGAGTTGCACACACACAGTCACACACACACAGAGTTGCACACACACAGTCACACACACACACACAGAGTTGCACACACACAGTCACACACACACACAGAGTTGCACACACACAGTCACACACACACAGAGTTGCACACACACAGTCACACACACACACAGAGTTGCACACACACAGTCACACACACACAGAGTTGCATACACACAGTCACACACACACAGAGTTGCACACACACAGTCACACACACACAGAGTTGCACACACACAGTCACACACACACAGAGTTGCACACACACAGTCACACACACACAGTCACACACACACAGTCACACACACACACACACACAGTCACACACACACAGAGTCACACACACACAGAGTCACACACACACAGTCACACACACACAGAGTCACACACACAGTCACACACACACAGAGTTGCACACACACACACAGTCACACACACACAGAGTTGCACACACACACACAGTCCATTTGGCCGCGCCAACGGTTTTCTCATGTTTGTCAGTGACAATATTACAACTTGTCTACTTCTTTTCACGAGGCCATGATTTTTTTTGTCTAACTTTTGTTTTACTTCAATGAAAAAGGCCTCCATCTTCTCAATGAACAGTAGCTTAGGCCAGCTTCCTCTCACTCGCTCTCTCTCTCTTCAGCAGCAGGCATATTTGAGGTGAGCATCCGAAACCAGTTTCAGCTGGACATGCTGTAAGCTATACTTATTATTAAGTTACCATTGGCTAACACAGATAACAAGCTTATGCAGTTCTCATCACCTCACACATTAAATTAACAGAGGATGGGTCCAATCGGGTCCAGTCGGTAAATACATATTAATTGCAGATACCTGAGAACCGTGAAAATTATATCAGACCCGACCCAGATCTAAGACAAAACCTCAGATCTCATAATTTCAGGTTTGTTGGACCCGTGAAAACCTCTACTTCAAGCCACACTCGCCATACCCACCAAACAGAGCAAATGTAGGCTACCTAAAAGTCTGTTCAAGAAAGTTGAAGAACATTTTTGGAGAAATGTGTCGTTCAGTACAAGCCGTTACGCAATGTTGCAAACATTCAATGGAACTGAACACACCCCAGAACTGGCTTTCTCACAGTCGTTCTACAAACAAATGACCAAGCGTGTATACTTTCTGAACTGTTAGAGTTAGACCAACAGTTTTAAGTAATACAGAAATTATTGGTATTTCAGTTATGGTTGGGATATATTGACCAAATTATCAGGAAAGTTTTGAATGTGTTTTCCCTTCAAAATTCACAAGAAAAAAACATTTCACACTTATTTCTTAAAAACAATATATCACAGAGAGGAATGCCCCCCAGTCCCCCTAGAAGGGTATTTGACACCGGATCCCATTGACCCTTAATCTGGTGATGTCACAAGGTGCCGCAAAATTGAAAGAGTGTAAGATCTCAGTGGCTTTTTTCTCAAGATTATTCAAATGCACAAAACTACTGAATGAAATATGCCAGTGAAGACTACCCAGAGTGGCTCCAACACGGTGGAACACGGTGGAACTCCTCACATTTGGTTTGCACTGTGTATGATAAGAGGGAGGAACTCCTAGAGAGCCTTTGAATATATTGTGGATGATGACTTTGATGAAGACACAGTTCACAGCGCAGATGGACACATTACACACGTGACAAGCTTCAAGTTCTGCTTCCTGCTATCCACATTCAACTCCATCTTTGCGTACTCTGACATGCTGTTTGTGATTTTTGCAGAATAAGGAAGTTTTACATGCATTTCTGCCTGTCCAGGTTCGATGAATTCTACAGCACCATGGAGAGAGAAAAAGGGAAACTCTACTCTATCTACGAGGACACTGTGCCTGAGACCGGGGATCCGAGAGGGTGGAGGGCACAGAGGCATGGAGAAGTCTGCGCCCGGTACCAACAGCTACACCGTGGGATCATCGACAACCGTCTCACTCAGCTAAAGAACAGGTTCAAGGACCACAAAAAGGCTTATGTTTCTTGCCCTTATTGACCCACAGCGGTTCACCAGATATAGGGAAATCTTCCCCAACACTGCGTTCTCAAGTCTCAAGGAAAGCTACGGGCCTCACGTTGATCTCTCGCGGCTCAAAACAGAACTCACAGTGATGTACTCCATGTCTGACTTACATGTTAGGAGCCCGGCCGACTTCCTCCGCTTTCTCCAAGAGGCTGACTGAGAGTACTGCTGTTGACCATTCCCCTGTCTAATGCCTCAGTTGAAAGGACATTCTCCGCCCTGAAACAGATTTACGACTTACTGCAGGAACACCACTGGACCGGTCTGACTGTCAGCCTTGGCTTTGATCTCAATGGAGAAAGTACCTCTGTGAGATATAAAAATCAAAGGCCAAACTATATGACCCTGCTATTGCCCATTTCATAAAGAAGGACTGGAGGATGGAATTTTTGTTTTGTTTACTACAGCTCACTTGCTGTTAGCTATCTCTTTGAAAAGAATGCATGTTGAAATATTGTTGCATTTAAACTTTAGATCCCCATAAGGGCTACTTTATGTGCTGAACGTGATAAAAAAATGATGTCTGCAACGGCAAGTAATACCTACTTTATTAATTTGGTTTTGGTATTGATAAATGGTTGTGGTTTTATGTTATGGATTGGGTCGTCTTGGTTTACTATGTCCAAGTGAACGGGCTGCTTAGGCTATTCTTTAAGGTTATTTTATGCGGTGTGTGACTCCTCTTTCTATCAGCTCTCTCCTTCAGGACGGTGCTGAATGAGCAGAGGTAGCGCTCCTGTTTCCTTGGCGCTGAGCTCGCAGTAGCCTAACTGTCCACGGTCCAGAATCAATAGTTAGGTTCGTACCGTCGGGGCGACCACAGATTAACAGCAGTATTCATGGGGGCTTTTTCCTACCCTAACTGGGGGGGGGGGGGGGGGGGGGGAATATATATTTTGCATGTAGAAAGTCAAATGCCGGCGCCATACCGTGTGATTGCCGTATTACGAGCTCTGAACATTCAAACACAGCTTTGCTATTTTGTGATTTTTTGTGGCGTTTATCTCCCCCCTCTCTCTCCGTCTCCCCCCTCTCTCTCCGTCTCCCCCCTCCCCTCTCTCTCCGTCTCCCCCCTCTCTCTCCGTCTCCCCCCTCCCCTCTCTCTCCGTCTACCCCCACTCTCTCCGTCTCCCCCCTCCCCTCTCTCTCCGTCTCCCGCCTCTCTCTCCGTCTCCCCTCTCCCCCCTCTCTCTCCGTCTCCACCCCTCTCCCCCCTCTCTCCGTCTCCCCCCTCTCTCTCTGTCTCCCCCCTCCCCCCCCTCTCTCCGTCTCCACCCCTCTCTCTCCGTCTCCACCCCTCTCCCCCCTCTCTCCGTCTCCCCCTCCCCTCTCTCTCCGTCTCCCCCTCCCCTCTCTCTCCGTCTCCCCCCTCTCTCTCCGTCTCCCCCCTCCCCCCGTCTCCCCCCTCTCTCTCCGTCTCCCCCCTCCCCTCTCTCTCCGTCTCCCCCCTCTCTCTCCGTCTCCCTCCTCCCCTCTCTCTCCCTCTCCCCCCTCTCTCTCCGTCTCCCCCCTCTCTCTCCGTCTCCCCCCTCCCCTCTCTCTCCGTCTCCCCCCTCTCTCTCCGTCTCCCCCCTCCCCTCTCTCTCCGTCTACCCCCACTCTCTCCGTCTCCCCCCTCCCCTCTCTCTCCGTCTCCCCTCTCCCCCCTCTCTCTCCGTCTCCACCCCTCTCCCCCCTCTCTCCGTCTCCCCCCTCTCTCTCCGTCTCCCCCCTCCCCCCCCTCTCTCCGTCTCCACCCCTCTCTCTCCGTCTCCACCCCTCTCCCCCCTCTCTCCGTCTCCCCCCTCTCTCTCCGTCGCCCCCCTCCCCTCTCTCTCCATCTCCCCCCTCTCTCTCCGTCTCCCCCCTCCCCCCGTCTCCCCCCTCTCTCTCCGTCTCCCCCCTCCCCTCTCTCTCCGTCTCCCCCCTCTCTCTCCGTCTCCCTCCTCCCCTCTCTCTCCGTCTCCCCCCTCCCCTCTCTCTCCGTCTCCCCCCTCTCTCTCCGTCTCCCCCCTCCCCTCTCTCTCCGTCTACCCCCTCTCTCTCCGTCTCCCCCCTCCCCTCTCTCTCCATCTCCCGCCTCTCTCTCCGTCTCCCCTCTCCCCCCTCTCTCTCCGTCTCCACCCCTCTCCCCCCTCTCTCCGTCTCCCCCCTCTCTCTCCGTCTCCCCCCTCCCCCCCCTCTCTCCGTCTCCACCCCTCTCCCCCCTCTCTCCGTCTCACCCCCTCTCCCCTCTCTCTCCCTCTCTCCCCCTCCCCTCTCTCTCCGTCTCCCCCCATCTCTCTCTCTCTCTCCATCTCTGTCTTTAGTAAGGGTGGATTTACATTCATAAAATGTGTCTAGTGAGATCTAGCTCTCTTCAACATCAGATTTGCATCCTCTCTGTTTAGACTCTCCTTGGATGGAGTGTGGCCATTAGCATACCGTAAATACCGTAGTATATAGTCAAACAAAATAAGGATAGCAATTCAAACTTTACAGGAGCTTCTCATCTAAACCATTTTGCACATAAAGTTGCACACTTGATTAATGCAATGATTCACAAATGTGTGGATATTTCCATTTTCAATTTGGCTAACAGAGAAAAAAATGCTGTCTACTGGTATTAAGGTCATTCTTGCATGGGGATATGTGGTGTGGGAGAGCTATTGTCTTTACACTCAGAGGAAGGTATGAGAGTACTCCGGAGGTAGTGTGGAGGGAATCTCTTCAAGAGAGATTTTAATCTAGATCCGTCTCTTTACACAAGAATCTCTCCTGGACCTAGTTTGTGTCATCAAAGTCCTGTAGTGTAAAGAGGCCCACATAAGTCGTGTATGTAAAGAGGCCCACATAAATTGTGTAGTGTAAAGAGGCCCACATAAGTTGTGTAGTGTAAAGAGGCCCACATAAGTCGTGTATGTAAAGAGGCCCACATAAGTCGTGTAGTGTAAAGAGGCCCACATAAGTCGTGTATGTAAAGAGGCCCACATAAGTCGTGTAGTGTAAAGAGGCCCACATAAGTCGTGTATGTAAAGAGGCCCACATAAGTTGTGTAGTGTAAAGAGGCCCACATACGGTGGATAGTGTAAAGAGGCCCACATAAGTCGTGTATGTAAAGAGGCCCACATAAGTCGTGTAGTGTAAAGAGGCCCACATACGGTGGATAGTGTAAAGAGGCCCACATAAGTCGTGTAGTGTAAAGAGGCCCACATACGGTGGATAGAGCTATGTCAGTACTCACAGTCTCTCTAGCTTGTAGAGTCCACTGAAGGCTTGAGTGGAGACTGTATGGATGCTGTTATTCTGTAGGAACCTGAGATGAGAAACAAACACACACACACACACACACACACACACACACACACACACACACACACACACACACACACACACAACATCAACTCAAGCACAGAGATTCAACATTATTTCACCAGGTACCAGCAAATGTATTATTAATAGCACAATCTCATTCTAAAATAAAACACAGAGGTTGAGTTTTCATGTGGTAAACAAACATGTTTCTAGCTTTAACACAACCCAGTACAGTCTAAAGGCCTGACCCAGTACAATGTAAAGCCCTGACCCAGTACAGTTTAATGCCCTGACCCAGTACAGTGTAAAGCCCTGACCCAGTACAGTGTAAAGCCCTGACCCAGTACAGTGTAAAGCCCTGACCCAGTACAATGTAAAGCCCTGACCTAGTACAATGTAAAGCCCTGACCCAGTACAATGTAATGCCCTGACCCAGTACAATGTAAAGCCCTGACCCAGTACAGTGTAAAGCCCTGACCCAGTACAACGTCATGCCCTGACCCAGTACAGTGTAAAGCCCTGACCCAGTACAGTGTAAAGCCCTGACCCAGTACAGTGTAAAGCCCTGACCCAGTACAATGTAAAGCCCTGACCTAGTACAATGTAAAGCCCTGACCCAGTACAATGTAATGCCCTGACCCAGTACAATGTAAAGCCCTGACCCAGTACAGTGTAAAGCCCTGACCCAGTACAACGTCATGCCCTGACCCAGTACAGTGTAAAGCCCTGACCCAGTACAGTGTAAAGCCCTGCCCCCTGATCCAGTACAATGACCCAGAGGCCCAGAAGACGGTCTAGTAGAACAATGGTCCACTCTGGGTCAGTCTCGGTCTCTGTGTCAACTCAGTCTCTGTGTCAGTCTCAGTCTCCGTGTCATTCTCAGTCTCTCAGTCTCTGTCTCCTTGTCAGTCTCAGTCTCCGTGTCAGTCTCAGTCTCTCTGTCTCCGTGTCAGTCTCAGTCTCTCTGTCTCCGTGTCAGTCTCAGTCTCTGTCTCCGTGTCAGTCTCAGTCTCCGTGTCAGTCTCAGTCTCTCAGTCTCTGTCTCCTTGTCAGTCTCAGTCTCCGTGTCAGTCTCAGTCTCTCTGTCTCCGTGTCAGTCTCAGTCTCTCTGTCTCCGTGTCAGTCTCAGTCTCAGTCTCTCTGTCTCCGTGTCAGTCTCAGTGTCAGTCTCTGTCTCCGTGTCAGTCTCAGTCTCTGTCTCCGTGTCAGTCTCAGTCTCTCTGTCTCCGTGTCAGTCTCAGTCTCTCTGTCTCCGTGTCAGTCTCAGTCTCTCTGTCTCCGTGTCAGTCTCAGTCTCTCTGTCTCCGTGTCAGTCTCAGTCTCTCTGTCTCCGTGTCAGTCTCAGTCTCTCTGTCTCCGTGTCAGTCTCAGTGTCTGTCTCCATGTCAGTCTCTGTCTCCGTGTCAGTCTCAGTCTCTCTGTCTCCGTGTCAGTCTCAGTGTCTGTCTCAGTGTCAGTCTCAGTGTCTGTCTCAGTGTCAGTCTCTGTCTTCATGTCAGTCTCAGTCTCTCTGTCTCCGTGTCAGTCTCAGTCTCTGTCTCCATGTCAGTCTCAGTCTCTGTCTCCGTGTCAGTCTCAGTCTCCGTGTCAGTCTCAATCTCTGTCTCCGTGTCAGTCTCTGTGTCAGTCTCAGTCTCTCAGTCTCTGTCTCTGTGTCAGTCTCCGTGTCAGTCTCAGTCTCTGTCTCCGTGTCAGTCTCTGTCTCCGTGTCAGTCTCAGTCTCTGTCTCCGTGTCAGTCTCAGTCTCTGTCTCCGTGTCAGTCTCAGTCTCTGTCTCCGTGTCAGTCTCAGTCTCTGTCTCCGTGTCAGTCTCAGTCTCTGTCTCCGTGTCAGTCTCAGTCTCTGTCTCCGTGTCAGTCTCAGTCTCTCTGTTTCTGTGCCAGTCTTTGTGTTAGTCTCCATTTCTGTCCCTGTGTCTGTCTCTGTGTCTGTCTCTGTCTCTGTCTCTGTCTCTGTGTCTGTCTCTGTCTCTGTGTCTGTCTCTGTCTCTGTGTCTGTCTCTGTGTCTGTCTCTGTCTCTGTGTCTGTCTCTGTCTCTGTGTCTGTCTCTGTGTCGGTCTAGGTCTCTGTCTCTGTGTCTGTCTCTGTGTCGGTCTAGGTCTCTGTCTCTGTCTCTGTGTCTGTCTCTGTGTCTGTCTCTGTGTCGGTCTAGGTCTCTGTCTCTGTGTCTGTCTCTGTGTCTGTCTCTGTGTCGGTCTAGGTCTCTGTCTCTGTCTCTGTGTCTGTCTCTGTGTCTGTCTCTGTGTCGGTCTAGGTCTCTGTGTCTGTGTCTGTCTCTGTGTCTGTCTCTGTGTCGGTCTAGGTCTCTGTGTCAGTCTAGGTCTCTGTGTCAGTCTCGGTCTCGATCTCGCTATCGGTCTCTGCAGTGAAGTTATACTGAAGATAAGTGATATGAATAAATTAATAAACAGTTAACAAAGTGTGTGTGTGTCTGTATGTTTTTATTTTTTTAGAAAAAAAATATTTAAACTTTATTTAACTTGGCAGTTAAGAACAAATTCTTATTTACAATGACAGTCTACCAAAAGGCAAAAAGGGGGGTACTACCTCCAAATAGAGAGACACAGACCCTGATGATGTTAAGAGTAAGTCCAGAGAGACAGATGCTGATCACAATACATAATCTCTGTGTTACACCCACATCCTGAACCCGGCTGCACCAATGTGTCAGAGGAAACACCGTTCAACTGACAACCAAGGTCAGCCTGCAGGCGTCCACCCCGTCACAAGAGCACAATGAGCCAAGTAAACCCCCCCCCCCCGGCCAAACCCAGACCTACTGTGCACCACCTTATGGGACTCACGTTCGTAATGACACAGCCTGGAATTGAACCCCAGGCTGTAGTGACACCACAACACTGCGATGCAGGGCCTTAGACCACTGCGCCACTCGGGAGGCCCATAACTTCCACTTTGATCACAGAGTGAACACACTCTGACCCTATGTCTCAGGAAGCCACGTCTGCATGGCCGCACTAGTGTGTGTGTGTGTGTGTGTGTGTGTGTGTGTGTGTGTGTGTGTGTGTGTGTGTGTGTGTGTGTGTGTGTGTGTGTGTGTGACAGACAATGAGAGAGATACACATCAGAGAGAGACCTCTACATGACCGTGAAAGTGTGTGTGTGTTTATGCGTGGGCGCCTGTTTCATCGTGTTTCACAGTCACACTGTGTCTTTTGTACTCTTATCCTCTTTTGCCTCCTTAAAGCTGCAATATGTAACTTTTTGGGCTACCCGACTAAATTCACATAGAAATGTGAGTTATAGATCTGTCATTCTCATTGAAAGCAAGTCTGAGAAGCGGTAGAGTTGTTTTATGTGCACTATCTATACTTCCGGGTTCTTAAGTTTAGTTTTTGTGTCTTTTACTTTTGGTTTGGTACACCAGTTTCAAACAGTTAAAAAAACATTATTTGGGGTTGTGGAAAATATATTTCACAGCAGTTTAGATGGTAAAATGATTCTCTACACTATACTTTCTTGTTTTGTCACATAAACTGAAATTAGGCGAACTATTAGAATTTTAATAACGAGGAAATGTCGGAGTGATTTCTGCATAGTGCATCTTTAATATACTGTTCTGTGTGTGTCTCTGTGTGTGTGTGTCTCTCTGTGTGTGTGTATCTGTGTGTGTGTCTGTGTGTGTGTGTGTGTGTGTGTGTGTGTGTGTGTGTGTGTGTGTGTGTGTGTGTGTGTGTGTGTGTGTGTGTGTGTGTGTGTGTGTGTGTGTGTGTGTGTGTGTGTCCCATAATGACATCACAATACCCCATAATGAAAATGCAATGCTAGAAATGTTAACAAATGTATTAAAAATAAAAACCAGAAATACCTTATTTACATAAGTGATCAGACCCTTTGCTATGGGACTCCAAGTTGAGCTCAGGTGCATTCTGTTTCCATTGATCATCCTTAGGATGTTTCTACAACTTGATTGGAGTCCACCTGTGGTAAATTCAATTGATTGGACATGATTTGGAAAGGCACACACCTGTCTATATAAGGACCTACAGTTGAGAGTGCATGTCAGAGCAAAAACCAAGCCATTCGGGTCGAAGGAATTGTCAGTAGAGCTCCAAGACATTGAAGGTTCCCAAGAACACAGTGGCCTCCATCATTCTTAAATGGAAGAAATATGGAACCACCAAGACTCTTCCTAGAGCTGTCCGCCCGGCCAAACTGAGCAATCAGGGGAGAAGGGCCTTGTGGAGAGGTGAGAACCTTCTAGAAGGACAACCATCTCTGCAGCACTCCACCAATTAGTGGCCAGACGGAAGCCACTCCTCATCAAAAGGCACATGACAGCCCGCTTGGAGTTTTCCAAAAGGCACCTGAAGGACTCTCAGACCATGATGATCAGATCTGATGAAACCAAAATTGACCTCTTTGGCCTGAATGCCAAGAGTCATGTCTGGAGGAAACCTGGCACCATCCCTACGGTGAAGCATGGTGGTGGCAGCATCATGCTGTGGGGATGTTTTTCAGCAGCAGGGACTAGGAGACTAGTCAGGATCGAGGGAAAGATCCTTGATGAAAACCTGCTCCAGAGAGCTCAGGATGTCAGACTGGGGCAAAGGTTCACCTTCAGGACACCGACCCTAAGCACACAGCCAAGACAACGCAGGAGTGGCTTCGGGACAAGTCTGTGAATGTCCTTGAGTGGCCCAGCCAGAGCCCGGACCTGAACCCGATCGAACATCTCTGGAGAGACCTGAAAATAGCTGTGCAGCAACACTTCCCATCCAACCTGACAGAGCTTGAGAGCATCTGCAGGGTAAAATGGGAGAAACTCCCCAAATACAGGTGTGCCAAGCTTGTAGAATCATACCCAAGAAGACTAGAGGCTGTAATCGCTGCCACAAGTGCTTCAACAAAGTACTGAGTAATGGGTCTGAATACTTATGTAAATGTCATTTTTCCCCCAAAAAAATTGAATAAATTAGCAAACTTTTTTTTTTTAAAGTTTTTTTGCTTTGTCATTGTGGGGTAGATTGTTGACTTTTTTCTTTAAAAAAAAATCAATTTTAGAATAAGGCTGTAATGTAACAAAATGTGGAAAAAGTCAAGAGGTCTGAATGCACTTTATCTTCCACCTCTGTTATGAATATGGATGAGAAGCGATTACATATCAAACAGTATCTGGATCCGAGGGTCTATTTATAGGTAAAGGGGTGTGAGGGGCGAGACTTATACACACACACACTTTTCTTGTGTCTTAAAAATAGTTACGTTCTAATAACATTTAGTACAAGGACAAAGTGTAGAAAAAACTGTCTATATTGGTAGACGATTTATACTCACTATTAAAACAATAAACAGTTATGAGAATAAGAGTATGAGAATGAGTGGAATAGTCAAAGATTAAACAATACGTTTAAATAATCTAAGATTAAACAATAAAAATATCTAACATGCTGACCAAACAGGACACGCATGTTGATTTTGTACCCCCACACCAGACACGATCATATCAAAACAAACTCTGAACCAATTATATTAATTTGGGGACAGGTCGAAAAGCATTAAACATTTATGGCAATTTAGCTAGCTAGCTTGCTATTGTTAGATAATTTGTCCTGGGATATAAACATTGGGTTGTTATTTTACCTGAAATGCACAAGATCCTCTACTCCGACAATTAATCCACAGATTAAACAATAAACTGAATTCCTTTCTCGTCATGCACAAGGTCCTCTACCTCCTTCCTCGGGCTTCTTTTTTACTTCTTTTGACTTTAAATGGCAGTTGGCAACCAAATTTACCGTGCGTTACTACAACCGACTGAACGTCAGTTCATCTTTCAATCACCCACGTGGGTATATGCTCCTAAACACCAATGAGGAGATGGCACGTGGGTATATGCTCCTAAACACCAATGAGGAGATGGCACATGGGTATATGCTCCTAAACACCAATGAGGAGATGGCACGTGGGTATATGCTCCTAAACACCAATGAGGAGATGGCACGTGGGTATATGCTCCTAAACACCAATGAGGAGATGGCATGTGGGTATATGCTCCTAAACACCAATGAGGAGATGGCACGTGGGTATATGCTCCTAAACACCAATGAGGAGATGGCACGTGGGTATATGCTCCTAAACACCAATGAGGAGATGGCACGTGGGTATATGCTCCTAAACACCAATGAGGAGATGGCACATGGGTATATGCTCCTAAACACCAATGAGGAGATGGCACGTGGGTATATGCTCCTAAACACCAATGAGGAGATGGCACGTGGGTATATGCTCCTAAACACCAATGAGGAGATGGCACGTGGGTATATGCTCCTAAACACCAATGAGGAGATGGCACGTGGGTATATGCTCCTAAACACCAATGAGGAGATGGCACGTGGGTATATGCTCCTAAACACCAATGAGGAGATGGCACGTGGGTATATGCTCCTAAACACCAATGAGGAGATGGCACGTGGGTATATGCTCCTAAACACCAATGAGGAGATGGGAGAGGCCGGACTTGCAGCACGTTGAGCGTCACAAATAGAACCTATTTCTATTTTAGCGCCTGGCCACGCAGTCGCTCGCTGAGGTGCGCGAGCAGTCTGGGTGCAATGATTGAATAACATGTTTGTGTAAATCATTTTGCAACACTTGCGTACGCGATGTGAGCGGTGTGGCCAGCATGTAAGATTAAACAATAAGATTAAATAGTCGTAGATTAAACAATAAAATTAAGAAGAACCAGTTAAATAGGAGTCGCACTGTGTGTGTGTATGTGTGTGTGTGTGTGTGTGTGTGTGTGTGTGTGTGTGTGTGTGTGTGTGTGTGTGTGTGTGTGTGTGTGTGTGTGTGTGTGTGTGTGTGTGTGTGTGTGTGTGTGTGTGTGTGTGTGATTGATAGTAGCTATATTAAATAGTGAGTCTTTCCCTGAGAGAGGTCATCAGTGTTATGACAGATCACTTCACTATATGACAGGCTAGTGTGGAAAATATGAAACCATTTCTCTTTCCCAGACTAACAGATTGCACCTGGGGCCTGATTGGGAACACGTGTTTGGATGGACCGCCACAGAAAGAAAGAAACAATGGTGTTTCTATTTTATTTGAACTTTATCTAATCCAAGAAGTCCCACTGAAGGGCAGGTACATTTCAGTATGTGTTACAAGGGGTTTGGGGTAAAATGCTAAAAGTATCTTTGTTTTAGATTTAAATCGTTTTTAAAGGCTAATGACGTGCATTCTGTAACAAATAACTTCAAATAACTTTGAAGGAGACAGAAAAAAACAATTGCATATGACTTGTGTTTTGCACAATGTGACATGCCTAAATGTTAAACCTTTAGTTGAAGCCTATTTATCAAACTGTCCCCTTTTTCTTTTTATGTCAGAAGGTCCAGCACCATCCTCAGACAATTGCTGTAATTTTTGGTCAAATTCTCATTTCTGGATAAGACTTAAAATAGTGGATAAAATGTTGCTATGTGACGAGTATTATGGCCCAATGAGAGGAGAAACAATAAATTAACAGCAATGCCTGTGGCTTGATTTCATTGGTTGATTTAGATTCAGTAAGAGAATACAGTGCCTTGCAAAAGTATTCATCCCCCTTGGCATTTTTCCTATTTTGTTGCATTACTACCTGTAATTTAAATAGATTTTTATTTGGATATCATGTAATGGACATACACAAAATAGTCCAAATTGGTGTTTCAAAAATTCTAAAAAGTAAATTTTTGTGTGGTGCGTGCATATGTATTCACCTCCTTTGCTATGAAGCCCCTAAATTAAATCTGGTGCAATCAATTACCTTCAGGAGTCGCATAATTAGTTAAATAAAGTCCACCTGTGTGCAATCTAAGTATCACATGGTCTCAGTATATGCAGTGGGGCAAAAAAGTATTTAGTCAGCCACCAATTGTGCAAGTTCTCCCACTTAAAAAGATGAGAGAGGCCTGTAATTTTCATCATAGGTACACTTCAACTATGACAGACAAAATTAGGGGGGAAAATCCAGAAAATCACATTGTAGGATTTTTAATTTATTTATTTGCAAATTATGGTGGAAAATAAGTATTTAACATCCTCCCATGTCCATTCCTCCTTCTTGCGCTGTCGTTGCTGTCCGTTAACCCGCTGCTTGATCTGGGTTTGGTGGGTGATTCTGTAACGGTGTTCCTCCTCCTCTTCATACGAAGAGGAGGAGTAGTGATTTGACCAACGTGCAGCGGGTTGTGAATACATAATGAACTTTATTAACAAGACGAAACTAAACACACGAAGAACACTTGATAATTTACAAAACAACAAAACGAAGTAGACAGACCTGAACGAGAGAACTTACATAAAACATGAAGAACGCACGAACAGGAACAGACTAATACAAACGAACGCTACAGTCCCGTGTGGTGCGCAGACACAGACACGGACGACAATCACCCACAAACAAACAGTGAGAACAACCTACCTTAATATGACTCTCAATCAGAGGAAACGTCAAACACCTGCCTCTAATTGAGAGCCATACCAGGCAACCCAAAACCAACATAGAAACAGAAAACATAGACTGCCCACCCAAAACTCACGCCCTGACCAATAAACACATACCAAACAACAGAAAACAGGTCAGGAACGTGACAGAACCCCCCCCTCAAGGTGCGAACTCCGGGCGCACCCCTACAACTCAAGGGGAGGGTCTGGGTGGGCATCTGTCCGCGGTGGCGGCTCCGGCAGCGGACGAGGACACCACTCCACCACTGTCTTTGTCCCCCTCCTTAGCGTCCTTTGAGTGGCGACCCTCGCCCCCGACCATGGTCCAGGAACCTTCACTAAGGCCCCTCCTACATAGAGGAGACAGCTCAGGACAGAGAGGTAGCTCAGGACAGAGAGGTAGCTCAGGACAGAGAGGTAGCTCAGGACAGAGAGGTAGCTCCGGACAGAGAGGTAGCTCCGGACAGAGAGGTAGCTCCGGACAGAGAGGTAGCTTAGGACAGAGGGACAACTCTGTACTAATGGCAGCTCCGGACTGAGTGGCAGCTCCGGACTGGGTGGCAGCTCCGGACTGAGTGGCAGCTCCGGACTGAGTGGCAGCTCCGGACTGAGTGGCAGCTCCGGACTGAGTGACAGCTCCGGACTGAGTGGCAGCTCATGACTGGAGGGCAGCTCATGACTGTAGGGCAGCTCATGACTGTAGGGCAGCTCATGACTGTAGGGCAGCTCATGACTGGAGGGCAGCTCATGACTGGAGGGCAGCTCATGACTGGAGGGCAGCTCATGACTGAAGGGCAGCTCATGACTGAAGGGCAGCTCATGACTGAAGGGCAGCTCATGACTGAAGGGCAGCTCATGACTGTAGGGCAGCTCATGACTGTAGGGCAGCTCTGGCAGCTCCTGACTGGCTGGCGGCTCTGGCAGCTCCTGACTGGCTGGCGGCTCTGGCAGCTCCTGACTGGCTGGCGGCTCTGGCAGCTCCTGACTGGCTGGCGGCTCTGGCAGCTCCTGACTGACGGACGGCTCTGGCAGCTCCTGACTGACGGACGGCTCTAATGGCTCGGGACAGACGGGCGGCTCTAATGGCTCGTGGCAGACGGATGGCTCAGAAGGCGCTGGGCAGACGGATGGCTCAGAAGGCGCTGGGCAGACGGATGGCTCAGAAGGCGCTGGGCAGACGGATGGCTCAGAAGGCGCTGGGCAGACGGATGGCTCAGACGGCGCTGGGCAGACAGATGGCTCAGACGGCGCTGGGCAGACAGATGGCTCAGACGGCGCTGGGCAGACAGATGGCTCAGATGGCACTGGGCAGACGGATGACTCAGACGGAGCTGGACAGACAGGCAGTGCAGAAGGCGTTGGGCAGACGGCCGACTCTGACCCGCTGAGGCGCACAGTAGGCCTGGTGCGTGGTGCCGGAACTGGAGGTACCGGGCTGAGGGCACGCACCTCAGGGCGAGTGCGGGGAGAAGGAACAGTGCGTACAGGGCTCTGGAGACGCACAGGAGGCTTGCTGCGTGGTGCAGGCACTGGTGGTACTGAGCTGGGGCGGGAAGGTGGCGCCGGATATACCGGACCGTGTAGGCGTACTGGCTCCCTTGAGCACTGAACCTGCCCAACCTTACCTGGTTGTATGCTCCCCGTCGCCTGACCAGTGCGGGGAGGTGGAATAACCCGCACCGGGCTATGTAGGCGAACCGGGGACACCATGCGTAAGGCTGGTGCCATGTAAGCCGGCCCGAGGAGGCGTACTGGTGGCCAGATATGTAGGGCCGGCTTCATGACATCCGGCTCAACACTCAATCTAGCCCTACCAGTGCGGGGAGGTGGAATAACCCGCACCGGGCTATGCACACGTACAGGAGACACCGTGCGCTCTACTGCGTAACACGGTGTCTGCCCGTACTCTCGCTCTCCACGGTAAGCCCGGGAAGTGGACGCAGGTCTCCTACCTGCCCTCGGCCCACTACCTCTTAGCCCCCCCCCAAGAAATTTTTGGGTAGTACTCACGGGCTTTTCGGGCTTCCGTGCTAGACGCGTCCCCTCATAACGCCGGTTCCTCTCTCCGGTTTCCTCCGCTCTCCGAGCTGCCTCCAGCTGTTCCCATGGGAGGCGATCCTTTCCAGCCAGGATCTCCTCCCATGTGTAGCAACCCTTACCTTCCAAAACATCCTCCCATGTCCATTCCTCCTTCTTGCGCTGTCGTTGCTGTCCGTTAACCCGCTGCTTGATCTGGGTTTGGTGGGTGATTCTGTAACGGTGTTCCTCCTCCTCTTCATACGAAGAGGAGGAGTAGTGATTTGACCAACGTGCAGCGGGTTGTGAATACATAATGAACTTTATTTAACAAGACGAAACTAAACACACGAAGAACACTTGATAATTTACAAAACAACAAAACGAAGTAGACAGACCTGAACGAGAGAACTTACATAAAACATGAAGAACGCACGAACAGGAACAGACTAATACAAACGAACGCTACAGTCCCGTGTGGTGCGCAGACACAGACACGGACGACAATCACCCACAAACAAACAGTGAGAACAACCTACCTTAATATGACTCTCAATCAGAGGAAACGTCAAACACCTGCCTCTAATTGAGAGCCATACCAGGCAACCCAAAACCAACATAGAAACAGAAAACATAGATTGCCCACCCAAAACTCACGCCCTGACCAATAAACACATACCAAACAACAGAAAACAGGTCAGGAACGTGACACTGGCCAAGATAAAGCAAAGCAGTTCGACACAAACAACAACACAGAGTTACACATGGAATAAACAAACATACAATCAATAATACAGTAGAAAAATATATATACAGCGTGTGCAAATGAGGTAGGATAAGAGAGGTAAGGCAATAAATAGGCCATGGTGGCGAAGTAATTACAATATAGAAATTAAACACTGGAATGGTAGGGTGTGCAGAAGATGGTCGAGTTACAGTTTTTACTTAAATCTACTTGAAAATCTATGTCAAGACCTGAAAATGGTTGTCTAGAAATGATCAACAACCAATTTGACAGAATTATAGAATTTTGAAAATAATAACGGGTGAATGTTGCACAATCCATGTGTGGAAAAGTCTTGGAGACTTACCCAAAAAGACTCACAACTGTGATCACTGCCAAAGGGGCTTCTACAAAGTATTGACTCAGGGGTGTGAACACTTATGTAAATTAGATATTTCTGTATTATAACATTTAAATAAAAATAAAAATATATTTTTAAAAAATGTCATTATGGGGTATTGTAGATGGGTGAGATTTAAAAAAGTATTTAATCCATTTTGAATTCAGGCTGTAACACAACAACATGTGGAATAAGTCCAGAGGTATGAATACTTTCTGAAGGGACTATAAGTAGAAGTAGTCTGTGAATGGTGTGTGTGTGGGGGTGTGTGTGGATGTGTGTGATGTGTGTGTGGTGGTGTGTGATGTGTGTGTGTGTGTGTGTGGTCTGTGTGTGTGTAGTGTGTCTGTGTGGTGTGTGCCTAATCACATCTCTGTGTGTGTGTGTGTGGTGTGTGTGTGTGGGGGGGGTGTGTGTGTGAGTGTGTGCTGTGGGGTGTGTGTGTGTGTGTGTGCTGTGTGGTGTGTAGGGTGTGTGTGTGTGTGTGTGCGCACTTGCAAGATTAGAGTTCTGCCTAATCACATCTCTCTGATTGGGTCTAAGTGGCAAGGAGATCCGGGCCCGTATCCACAAAGCGTCTCAGAGAAGACAATTTGTCATACGTGCTGAGAACAGAGACGTTTTACTCTGCCTCATACGTGCTGAGAACAGAAACGTTTTACTCTGCCTCATACGTGCTGAGAACAGAGACGTTTTACTCTGCCTCATACGTGCTGAGAACAGAGACGTTTTACTCTGCCTCATACGTGCTGAGAACAGAGACGTTTTACTCTGCCTCATAGGTGCTGAGAACAGAGACGTTTTACTCTGCCTCATACGTGCTGAGAACAGAGACGTTTTACTCTGCCTCATACGTGCTGAGAACAGAGACGTTTTACTCTGCCTCATACGTGCTGAGAACAGAGACGTTTTACTCTGCCTCATACGTGCTGAGAACAGAGACGTTTTACTCTGCCTCATACGTGCTGAGAACAGAGACGTTTTACTCTGCCTCATACGTGCTGAGAACAGAGACGTTTTACTCTGCCTCATACGTGCTGAGAACAGAGACGTTTTACTCTACCTCATACGTGCTGAGAACAGAGACGTTTTACTCTGCCTCATATGTGCTGAGAACAGAGACGTTTTACTCTGCCTCATACGTGCTGAGAACAGAAACGTTTTACTCTGCCTCATACGTGCTGAGAACAGAGACGTTTTACTCTGCCTCATACGTGCTGAGAACAGAGACGTTTTACTCTGCCTCATACGTGCTGGGAACAGAGACGTTTTACTCTGCCTCATACGTGCTGAGAACAGAGACGTTTTACTCTGCCTCATACGTGCTGAGAACAGAGACGTTTTACTCTGCCTCATACGTGCTGAGAACAGAGACGTTTTACTCTGCCTCATACGTGCTGAGAACAGAGACGTTTTACTCTGCCTCATACGTGCTGAGAACAGAGACGTTTTACTCTGCCTCATACGTGCTGAGAACAGAGACGTTTTACTCTGCCTCATACGTGCTGAGAACAGAGACGTTTTACTCTGCCTCATACGTGCTGAGAACAGAGACGTTTTACTCTGCCTCATACGTGCTGAGAACAGAGACGTTTTACTCTGCCTCATACGTGCTGAGAAGAGAGACGTTTTACTCTGCCTCATACGTGCTGAGAACAGAGACGTTTTACTCCTCCTCTTATGGGTAAAAATAAAAGCTACGCATGAAGCCTCTTTAGTCATAAGAGTCACGCCTAGTCGACAGATATTTAGGACCAGCAGGAAAATAATCCTGTAGCAACAGGAAATGTGAATAATTATGTGGATTATAATTCATGGGCATTTTTCTTTAGGGCAAATCAAATCTGAAATTTCAAAGTGGAAATTACAAACTTTAGAAGCCTTTAAAAAAAGTAAAATACGCTTCAAATTTACAGCAACAAAAGAGTGATCAAATTAAGATCCCACATCTGTATTCATCCCAACATATTATGGAAGAATTAAGAGTAGGCAAAGCGATCATGTCAGACAAAAATGATATCAAGCCTTTAAACAATGCAACATTTGATATACAGTTACGTTCACCGTGGTTGACTGAAGCAAACAATTGGGTTCACAGCTGGCGATGCCTCATCACGGTTATTCCCCATCATTTGCAGTAATATCAATGAGCGTCATCACTATCTCTCCTTTGTGGTACCTCAAACTGACTTTACCAGCTGAGATAAACCTTTATGAGCTGAATTCACTTGTCTTGGCAGTGTCTTAACATCATCCTAAAAGCTACGCAGAGCAGTGAGTTTTTTAGTCTTGTGGATACAGTCCCCGGGGTCCTCATTAACAGCGGTCCCTGCCCAACACCACCAATGCCACCCTGTTCCCTACATAGCGCATTATTTTTTACCAGGACCCATAGAGCTCTGGTCAAAAGTAGTGCACTATGTAGGAATAGGGTGCACTATGTAAGGAACAGGGCTCTGGTCTATAGTAGTGCACTATGTAGGGAATAGGGCTCTGGTCTATAGTAGTGCACTATGTAGGGAATAGGGCTTTAGTCTATAGTAGTGCACTATGTAGGGAATAGGGCTCTGGTCTATAGTAGTGCACTATGTAGGGAATAGGGCTCTGGTCTAAAGTAGTGCACTATGTAGGGAATAGGGCTCTGGTCTATAGTAGTGCACTATGTAGGGAATAGGGCTTTGGTCTATAGTAGTGCACTATGTAGGGAATAGGGCTCTGGTCTATAGTAGTGTACTATGTAGAGAATAGAGCTCTGGTCTATAGTAGTGCACTATGTAGGGAATAGGGCTCTGGTTTAAAGTAGTGCACTATGTAGAGAATAGGGCTCTGGTCTAAAGTAGTGCACTATGTAGGGAATAGGGCTCTGGTTTAAAGTAGTGCACTATGTAGGGAATAGGGCTCTGATTTAAAGTAGTGCACTATGTAGAGAATAGGGCTCTGGTCTAAAGTAGTGCACTATGTAGGGAATAGGGCTCTGGTTTAAAGTAGTGCACTATGTAGGGAATAGGGCTCTGGTTTAAAGTAGTGCACTATGTAGAGAATAGGGCTCTGGTCTAAAGTAGTGCACTATGTAGGGAATAGGGCTCTGGTTTAAAGTAGTGCACTATGTAGGGAATAGGGCTCTGGTTTAAAGTAGTGCACTATGTAGAGAATAGGGCTCTGGTCTAAAGTAGTGCACTATGTAGGGAATAGGGCTCTGGTCTATAGTAGTGCACTATGTAGGGAACAGGCTGCCATTGGGGACGCAAGCTAAAAGGCTGAATGCATTTTAAAGTGATGGATTACCCAAATGACACATTCACTGTACAACTCAGGTAAGTGTTCAGCTGCTGCGGCTGCTGTGAAAGTAATGGGACCCAAACTCATTTCTACACACATTTCCACATTAGTGTTTTCTGCAAATAACACGTGTTCTGTAATTGTAACGCTTTCCCCACGTATTCATTCAACCATTCAGTCCTTTCACATGCAGACATTATTCCCCAGGTGGTCCCTTGTAGCTCAGTTGGGTAGGACGTGGTGCTTCCAACGCCAGGGTTGTGGGTTTGATTCCCACATGGGACCAGTATGAAAAAATATATGCACTCACTACTGTAAATCACTCTGGATAACTGTGTCTGTTCAATGACTTAAACATTGTACATGTGACAGTTTTTTTTGCCAATTTACCTGGTGCACTATGCCTTGCATAATGACATGAACACTAGCTCGAGGTGTAAGCTAATGCCTAGTGAACCATGGTTCAAACTCTGTTCAACACTTCTAACAAGATATGACAGTGTTCCTAACAGGATTATAACTAGTCAACTATGATACATGGACTAAATACATTTTCATGCAAATGTATAATATTGACAATAAATCGAGTTGAATCCAGTCCAGTCCAGTCCAACCTACTCCAGTCCAGTCCAGTCCAACCTACTCCAGTCCAGTCCAGTCCAAACTACTCCAGTCCAGTCCAGTCCAGTCCAACCTACTCCAGTCCAGTCCAGTCCAGTCCAGTCCAACCTACTCCAGTCCAGTCCAGTCCAACCTACTCCAGTCCAGTCCAGTCCAAACTACTCCAGTCCAGACCAGTCCAGTCCACCTACTCTACACAAGTCCAGTTTCAAATTGTTTAGAACACACAGTCTCGGCAGGTGTGTGTATGTGGAGAAGACAATGTCATGTCAGACAGTATAGCATGGTGTGGTATGTTATGGTATAGTATGGTATGGTATGGTATGGTATGTTATGGTATAGTATGGTATGGTATGGTATGGTATAGTATGACATAGTATGGTATAGTATGGTATAGTATGGTTTGGTACGGCATGCCATAGTATGGTATGGTATAGTATGGCATAGTATGTTATGGTATAGTATAGTATGGTATAGTATGGTATGGTATGCTGTGTTATGGTATAGTATGATATAGTATAGTATGGCATGTTATGGTATAGCATGGTATAGTATGGTATCGTATGTTATTGAATAGTGTGGTATGGTATGTTATGGTATAGTATAGTATGGTATGGTATAGTATGTTATGGTAAAGTATGGCATGGTATAGTATGGCATAGTATAGTATTCAGCCATGCTGCCCTGTTCGGAGATAATTGTAATTTTCCTAAGTTATTTTTTGTGGCACCTGACCACACGTCTGAACAGTAGTCAAGGTGCGACAAAACTAGGGCCTGTAGGACCTGCCTTGTTGATAGTGTTAAGAAGGCAGAGCATCGCTTTATTATCGACAGACTTCTTCCCATCTTAGCTACTACTGCATCAACATGTTATGACCATGACAGTTTACAATCTAGGGTTACTCCAAGCAGTTTAGTCATCTCAACTTGCTCAAGTTCCACATTATGTATTACAATATTTAGTTGTGGTTTAGGATTTATTGAATGTTTTGTCCCAAATACAATGCTTTTAGTTTTAGAAATATTTAGGGCTAACTTATTCCTTGCCACCCACTCTGAAACTAACTGCAGTTCTTTGTTAAGTGTTGCAGTCATTTCAGTCGCTGTAGTAGCTGACGTGTATAGTGTTGAGTCATCCGCATATTTACATGCATTTAAAGTAATTCATGCTTTACTCAAAGTCAGTGGCATGTCATTTGTAAAAAATAAAAAATAAAAAAAAAGCAAGGGGCCTAAACAGCTACCCTGGGGAATTCCTGAATCTACCTGGATTATGTTTGAGAGGCTTCCATTAAAGAACACCCTCTGTGTTCTGTTAGACAAGTAACTCTTTATCCACATCATAGCAGGGGGTGTAAAGCCATAACACATATGTTTTTCCAGCAGCAGACTAGGATTTATCATGTCAAAAGTCTAACAAGACAGCCCCCACAAGAATTTGATCATCAATTTCACTTAGCCAGTCATCAGTCATTTGTGTAAGTGCTGTGCTTGTTGATTGTGCTTCCCTATAAGCGTGCTGAAAGTCTGTTGTCAACAGTAGCTCTTGTACTTTTCACAATAATTTCACAAGGCCTAATTCACATGATGTGCCTAAATACTTATAACTACTAACTAGGCTAATAAATAATCACATATTTGTATTTCAATTATTTCATTAACCTTTCAAGTTATCCCTTTAGATAGACATATTTTTTAACAAGATATTTAATTTCCCTGCCCAACAATACGTCCCTATGGCACCCTGTTCCCTACATAGTGTATTATTTTTTACCAGGACCCATAGAGCTCTGGTCAAAAGTAGTGCACTATGTAGGGAATAGGGCCCTGGTCTAAAGTAGTGCACTATGTAGGGAACAGGCTGCCATTGGGGACGCAAGCTAAAAGGCTGAATGCATATTAAAGTGATGGATTACCCAAATGACACATTCACTGTACAACTCTGGTAAGTGTTCAGCTGCTGCGGCTGCTGTGAAAGTAATGGGACCCAAACTCATTTCTACACACATTTCCACATTAGTGTTTTATGCAAATAACACGTGTTCTGTAATTGTAACGCTTTCCCCACGTATTCATTCAACCATTCAGTCCTTTCACATGCAGACATTATTCCCCAGGTGGTCCCTTGTAGCTCAGTTGGGTAGGACGTGGTGCTTCCAACGCCAGGGTTGTGGGTTTGATTCCCAGAGGGGACCAGTATGAAAAAATGTATAAAAAAATATGCAGTCATTTAGTCAATTTAGTCAAATCAGTCATTTGTGTAAGTGCTGTGCTTGTTGATTGTCCTTCCCTATAAGCGTGCTGAAAGTCTGTTGTCAATTTGTTCAATTCAATTTTTTCCAGAAGTTTACTAAGGGTTGGTAACAGGCTGATTGGTTGGCTATTTGAGCCAGTAAAGGGGTATAGTATAGCATAGTATAGTATAATACAGCATAGCATAGCATAGTACAGTATAGTATAGCATATTGCATATTGTAGTATAGTATAGTATAGTATGGCATGGTATAGTGTGGTTTAGTATGGCGTAGTATAGTATGGCATGGCATGGTATGGTATAATATATTATGGCATGGTATAGTATGGTATAATATGAAATGGCTCAGTATGGTATAGTATAGTATAATACGGTTTAGTATGGTATATTGTAGTATAGTATAGTATGGTATGGTATAGTATGCTTTAGTATGGTGTAGTATAGTATGACACGGCATGTTATAGTATAGTATATTATGGTATGGTATGGTATAGTTTGGTATAATATGATATGGTTCAGTATGGCATAGTATATTATGTTATGGAATGGTTTAGTATGGTATATTGTAGTATAGTATAGCATATTATGGTATAGTATAGTATATTATGGTACGGTATGGTATAGTATGGTTTAGTATGGTTTAGTATGGTATAGTATAGTATGACACGGTATGGTATAGTATAGTATATTATGGTATGGTATAGTATATTATGGTATAGTATATTATGGTATGGTATGGTATGACATGGTATGGTATAGTATATTATATTATAGTATGGTATAGTATATTATGGTATGGTATAGTATATTATGGTATGGTATAGTATATTATGGTATGGTATGGTATGGTATTGTATGGTATGGCACGGTATGGTATGGTATGGTAGGGTATAGTATGGCATAGTATAGTATAGTATGGCATGGTATAGTATATTATGGTATAGTATATTATGGTATGACACAGTATTGTATAGTATATTATGGTATGGTATAGTATGGTATAATATGATATGGTATAGTATATTATGGTATAGTATATTATGGTATGACACAGTATTGTATAGTATATTATGGTATGGTATAGTATGGTATAATATGATATGGTTCAGTATGGTATTTACACAAGATGCCTACCACTTTGAAGAGGCAAAATATTTGTTATTGTGAAACAAACAACAAATAAGACAAAAAGACTGAACATTTTTGCGTGCATAACTACCCCCCCCCCCCCCACACACACACACACACACACACCTTTTGCAGCAATTACAGCTGCAAGTCTCTTGGGGTATGTCTCTATAAGCTTGGAATATCTAGCCACTGGGATTTTTGCCCATCATTCAAGACAAAACTGCTCCAGCTCCTTCAAGTTGGATGGGTTCTGCTGATGTACAGCAATCTTGAAGTCATACCACAGATTCTCAATTGGATTGAGGTCTGGGCGTTGACTAGGCCATTCCAAGCCATTTTAATGTTTCCCCTTAAAACACTCGAATGTCGCTTTAGCAGTATGCTTAGGGTCATTGTCCTGCTGGAAGTTGAATCTCCGTCCCAGTCTCAAATCTCTTGAAGACTAGAACAGGTTTCCCTCAAGAATTTCCCTGTATTTAGCTCCATCCATCATTCCTTCAATTCTGACCAGTTTCCCAGTCCCTGCCGATGAAAAACATCCCCAGAGCATGATGCTGCCACCACCATGCTTCACTGTGGGGATGGTGTTCTCGGGGTGATGAGAGGTGTTGGGTTTGCGCCAGACATAGCGTTTTCGTTGATGGCCAAAAAGCTACATTTTTGTCTCATCTAACCAGAGTACCTTCTTCCATATGTTTTTTTTATGGCCATTCTTCCGTAAAGCCCAGCTCTGTGGGGTGTACGTCTTAAAGTGATCCTATGGACAGATACTCCGATCTCCGCTGTGGAGCTTTGTAGCTCCTTCAGGGTTATCTTTGGTCTCTGATTAATGCCCTCCTTGCCTGGTCTGTGAGTTTTGGTGGGCGGCCCTCTCTTGGCAGGTTTGTTGTGGTGCCATATTCTTTCCATTTTTTATAATGGATTTAATGGTGCTCCGTGGGATGTTCAAAGTTTCAGATATTTTTTATAACCCAACCCTGATCTGTACTTCTCCACAACTTTGTCCCTGACCTGTTTGGAAATCTCGGTCTTCATGGTGCCCCTTGCTTAGTGGTGTTGCAGACTCTCGGGCCTTTCAGAACAGGTGTATATATACTGAGATCATGTGACAGATCATGTGACACTTAGATGTCCACACAGGTGGACTTTATCTTATTTAGATAAGATCTTACACCAGATCTTATTTAGGGGCTTCATAGCAAAGGGGGTGAATACATGCATGCACCACTTTTCCGTTGTTTGTTTTTACTTACTTTTTTTATATATATTTTTTTTTAAATGTCACTTCACCAATTTTGACTATTTTGTGTATGTCCATTACATGAAATCCAAATAATATTCTGCTTAAATTACAGGTTGTAATGCAACAAAATAGGAAAACCGCCAAGTTGGGTGAATACTTTTGCAAGGCACTGTATAATATTGCATGGTATGGTATAGTATAGTATGGTATGGTTTGGTATGGTATAGTATGGTTTAGTATAGTATAGTATGGCATGGTTTGCTATGGTTTAGTATGACGTGGTATGGTTTAGTATAGTATAGTATAGCATGGTATGGCATGGTGTAGTATGGTTTAGTATAGTATAGTATGGCACGGTGTGGCATGCTACAGTATGGTTTAGTATAGTATAGTATGGCATGGTTTGTTATGGTTTAGTATGGTGTGGTATAGTATAGTAAAGTATGGTATGGCATGGTCTGGTTTAGTATGGCATGGTATGGTATGGTATGGTATGGTATGGTATGGTATGGTGTACTATAATGTGGTATGGTTAGGTAGCCTAGCAGTTAGAGTGTTAGGCCAGTAACCAAAAGTTTGACCAGGTAAAAATCTGTCGTCCTCCGCAAAGCAGTTAACCCACTGTTCTCTGGGTGCCGTGGATGTTGATTTAAGGCAGCCCCCCCGCACCTCTCTGATTCAGAGGGGTTAAATGCAGAAGACACATTTCAGTTGAAGGCATTCAGTTGTACAACTGACTAGGTATCCCCGTGTAGTATACATTAGTAAGGTATAGTATAGTATGGTACTCACAGTCTCTGCAGGTGTGTGTATTTGGAGAAGATGTTGTCCGACAGTCTCTTTATCTCGTTACTCTTCAGAGACCTGCAACGGGAACACTGCACCGTTACTATGGTTACACGGGGGACACACACACACACACGCGGCACGCACGGATGCGTGCACCCATACACAGACACACACACATCCGATCCACACATAATGCTACTTGAAAATCCATTCCATCAGCCATCTATTCTGTGAGATGAATGTGATATATTATATAATTAGAGCTGAGATTGAACAGCAGATGAGCTCTTGTTTTTTTCTCAAAATGATTGATATCCCTAAAGATTCTTATAAATTTAAATATAGTAGTCAAAAGTTTAGTATTTGGTTCCATATTCCTAGCCCTTTACAAATAGCAGGGGAGCATGTCTTGGGGGTATGATCTTTGACCCTATGTAACATTTTCTCACTCGTCATTATTCATGATTCATTCATGATTATCCGTAATCACGGGTGCATCCACGTCAGTGTTTCTGCTGCAGTCATTTAGCTGTGGCGCTGCGCAACGGCAAAATCATTGCCGCCACACCAAAAAAACATGGAACATGCAAAACTTTTGTATAAAACCCCCCAAAATGAAATATCACATTTATGTAAGTATTCAGACCCTTTACTCAGTACTTTGTTGAAGCACCTTTGGCAGCGATTACAGCGTCAAGTCTTCTTGGGTATGACGCTACAAGCTTGGCACACCTGTATTTGGGGAGTTTCTCCCATTCTTCTCTGCAGATCGTCTCAAGCTCTGTCAGGTTGGATGGGAGCGTCGCTGCACAGCTATTTTCAGGTCTCTCCAGAGATGTTTGATTGGGTTCAAGTCCAGGCTCTGGCTGGGCCTCTCAAGGACATTCGGAGACTTGTCCCAAAGCCACTCCTGCGTTGTCTTGGCTGTATGCTTAGGGTCGTTGTCCTGTTGGAAAGTGAATCTTCACCCCAGTCTGAGATCCTGAGCATTCTGGAGAAGGTTTTCATCAAGGATCTCTCTGTACTTTGCTCCGCTCAACTTTCCCTCGATCCTGGCTAGTCTCCCAGTCTCTGCCACTGAAAAACATCCCCACAGTATGATGCTGCCAACACCATGCTTCATCATAGTGATGGTGCCAGGTTTCCTCCAGACGTCTGGCTTGGCATTCAGGCCAAAGTGTTCAATCTTGGTTTCATCAGACTAGAGAATCTTGTTTCTCATGGTCTGAGTCCTTAAGGTGCCTTTTGGAAAACTCCAAGCAGGCTGTCATGTGCCTTTTACTGAGGTGTGGCTTCTGTCTGGCCACTCTCCATAAAGGCCAAATTGGTGGAGTGCTGCAAAGATGGTTATCCTTCTGGAAGGTTCTCCCATCTCCACAGAGGAACTCTGGAGCTCTGTCAGAGTGACCATCGGGTTCTTGGTCACCTCCTTGACCAAGGCCCTTCTCCCCCGATTGCTCAGTTTGGCCGGGCGGCCAGCTCTAGGAAGAGTCTTGGTGGTTCCAAACTTCTTCCATTTAAGAATGGAGGCCATTGTGTTCTTGGGGACCTTCAATGCTGCAGACATTTTTTGGTGCCCTTCTCCAGATCTGTGCCTCAACAAAATCCTGTCTCGGAGCTCTACAGACAATTACTTCGACCTCATGGCTTGGTTTTTGCATGTACTGTCAACTGTGGGACCTTATATAGACACATTTTTTACCTTTCCAAATCATGTCCAATCAATTGAATTTACCACAGGTGGACTCCAATCTGTAAGGATCGACGCTGGTAGACGAGAAGCAAATACAAGGAGTGAACATTTAATTAGCAATAGACATGGAACAGGACAGGACAGCGTCTGGACATGAACACATAACAACATGAATGCAGATACAGGGAACAAATGGGGGAATAGACAGTTGTAGACGGGGCAATCAACTAAGGGAAGGAGTCCAGGTGAGTCCAATGAGCGCTGCTGCGAGTAATGATGGTGACAGGTGTGCGTAATGAAGGGCAGCATGACGCCCTCGTGCGCCAGAGACGGAGAGCGGGAGCAGGCGTGACAGTACCCCCTAGGGGCGCCACCTGGCATCCCACCTGGGGTGAGCCTGACGGGCCGGCCGAGGCATGGGCGCTGGACAAGTCGGCTGGGGGCGTAGAAACCCAACGAGCTGGCAGCAGCGTGGGAGCCTACGAGCCACCTGAGGTGTGAAAGCCTGACGATCCAGCAGCAGCGTGGGAGCCTGCGAGCCACCTGAGGTGTGAAAGCCTGACAATCCAGCTGAGGCGTGGGAGGTTGGCGAGCCGGCTAAGGCGTGGGAGCCCGATGAACCGGCTGAGGCATGACGTGGGATGAGCGCCTGATGAGCCGGCTGAGGCGTAGGAGCCCGACGAGCAGGCTGAGGCATGATGTGGGATGGGAGCCTGCCGACCCAATTGGGGCAAGAAGACCTCTCGAGCCAGCTAAGGCATGGAAGCCCGACGAGCTAGCTGAGGCACCCCCGGTTCCATCAGTGATGGCATCTGGACCCGACGTCACCAGCCAAAAAACAAAAACCTCCCGGATGCTTCGTATAGTGGTGTGAGCATTCTGTAAGGATCGACGCTGGTAGACGAGAAGCAAGTACAGGGAGTGAACGTTTAATTAGCAACAGACATGGAACAGGACAGGACAGCGTCTGGACATGAACACATAACAGGGGAGGAGACAGTTATAGAAGGGGCAATCAACAAAGGGAAGGAGTCCAGGTGAGTCCAATGAGCGCTGCTGCGCGTAATGATGGTGACAGGTGTGCAGCCTAGCTGCCCTCGAGCGCCAGAGAGGGAGAACGGGAGCAGGTGTGACACCAATCAAGTTGTAGAAACATCTCAAGGATGATCAATGGAAACAGGATCCACCTGAGCTCAATTTCGTGTCTCATAGCAAAGCGTCTGAATACTTACGTAAATACGGTATTATTTCTGTTTTTTATTTTTAATATAATTTGCACTGTATTTTTATGTGTGTATTTGTTTCGTGTTACGTTAGAGTAACAATAAACATACAAATATGTATTTTATGTGTGTATTTATTTTATTTTACATTAGAGTAATGGTCTGTGAATGTCTGAGATTTTAGTGTCTGTCACCACTTGCCGTTACACCCTCATCTCATCTGAAGAGGGGAATCTAGTCAAGTGAATTATTTGAATTTACCTGATTGATTCACTGTGTGTGTGTGTGTGTGTGTGTGTGTGTGTGTGTGTGTGTGTGTGTGTGTGTGTGTGTGTGTGTGTGTGTGTGTGTGTGTGTGTGTGTGTGTGTGTGTGTGTGTGTGTGTGTGTGTGTGTGTGTGAACAAACCAACCACATCTCTACTCTAGGTCTGTAATGAAACCTCGCTAACACAGACCCACATATAAACACAAGCACACGACACATGGTTGCAAAAGCACACACAACCACACAAAAAAACACACACACACACACACACACACACACACACACACACACACACACACACACACACACACACACACACACACACACAACCACACAAAAACACACACACACACAACCACACAAAAACACACACACACACACACACACACACACACACACACACACACACACACACACACACACACACACACACACACACACACACACACACACACACACACACACACAGACACTGACTGCAAACACACATATCGAGAGAGGTACTTACAGCCAGGTGACATTGGTGGAGACTTGAGGAACGTCATGTAGGTTGACTTCCACACACTCTAGCTCTGTCTTGATACAGTCACAATGCTCTGGGTACTGCTGCAAGACTACACAACAACACACAAGTAATACGCACCTACACACAGATACAATAATACTGCAGATCTACACCAACACACACACACACAAACACTAACACAAACACACACTTACAGCAGTCTTCTGGTAACGGTAGGACCTGTGGTTCGACCTTCCTGATGGTTCGATCAAAGATGTCCGCCCATCCACTGTTGTCTCCTACAGACACAAAAACATCAGTTATGTATAGTAGGAGCTATTACAGCATATAAAACCTAGCTAGCATGGCACATTAAGGCTTCCAACACACCCTGACAGCGTCATTGTATTTTGATACACCACAATTACATTCATTTCCAATGAAAACGCTGTGTTTGTCCTTGCAGCAAAGCGTTGTAGAGGCAGTTGAAGTGCGTTCTGTGTGGTGCCATACGTTGGGTTTATCGAACGTACGCGTCAAACTGTATGCGTAGACGGCTTGACAGAAACGGTAGCAGAAGGTGAATGTTGGACTTTTGTTGCACACATATCCAGATGATGCTGCGTACTACAGGCCCTTAACCTGTTAAACTTTTCTGAAGGACACATGATATTGTATACTACCCTCATAAAGTACATTTCTGTTTCAAAATGATAAGTCCAACAAACACATGCTAAGTACTGTTAGGAAAGTAAGAACTGTAGGATTCAGATAACGGTGTTGAAATGTCAGTGTAATTGCTGAATTGACATGGAATTGACCCCAACCCTGTCTACAACTCACATTTCTATCTGAAAATATTTGGACACAAAGTTTGGACACACCTACTAATTCAAGGGTTTTTCTTTATTTTTTACTATTTTCTAGGTTGTTGAATAATAGTGAAGATATCAAAACTATGAAATAACACATATGGAATCATGTAGTAACCAAAAAAGTGTTCAACAAATCAAAATATATTCTATATTTTAGATTCTTCAAAGTAGCCACCCTTTGCCTTGATGACAGCTTTGCACACGCTTGGCCTTCTCTCAACCAGCTTCATGAGGAATGCTTTTCCAACAGTTTTGAAGGAGTTCCCACATATGCTGAGCACTTGTTGGCTGCCTTTCCTTCACTCTGCGGTCCTACTCATCCCAAACCATCTCAATTGGGTTGAGGTCGGGTGATTGTGGAGGTCAGGTCATCTGATGTAGCACTGATGTAGCACATCACTGTCCTTAGTCAAATAGCCCTTAGGCCCTGAGGTGTGTTTTGGTCAATGTCCTGTTGAAAAACAAATGATAGTCCCACTAAGCACAAACCAGATGGGATGGCGTATTGCGTCAGAATGCTTTGGTAGCCATGCTGGTTAAGTGTGCCTTGAATTCTAAATAAATCACAGACAGTGTCACCAGCAGAGCACCCCCACACCATCACACCTCCTCCTCCATGCTTCACGGTGGTAACCACACATGCAGAGATCATCTGTTCACCTACTCTGCGTCTCACAAAGACAAGGCGGTTGGAACCAAAAATATACAATTTTATTTCATCAGACCAAAGGACATATTTCCACCGGTCTAATGTCAATTGCTCATGTTTCTTGGCCCAAGCAAGTCTCTTCTTATTATTGGTGTCCTTTAGTAATGGTTTCTTTGCAGCAATTCGACACTGAAGGCCTGATTCGCGCCGTCTCCTCAGACCAGTTGATGTTGAGATGTGTCTGTTACTTGAACTCTGTGAGTTATTTATTTGGGCTGCAACCTTAGGTGCAGTTAACTCTAATGAACTTATCCTCTGCAGCAGAGGTAACTCTGGGTCTTCCTTTCCTGTGGCGTTCCTCATCAGAGCCAGTTTCATCATAGCGCTTGATGATTTTTGTTCTTGACATTTTCCAGACTGACTGACCTTCATGTCTTATTGTACTGATGGACTGTTGTGTCTCTTTGCTTATTTGACCTGTTCTTCCCATAATATCTTTGATTTTCACATTGCAAGGAGTTGCATGGCCATTTTCTTAGACAGCGTCATAGGATGCTGATTCCCCAACATATACTGAAAGGCGAGGATTTTGTGTTTCTTCCTGTGGGGTCCTAATGGATTCACAATCTCAAATTCATCAGAATATAAAATAATCTGGAGAGCATTATCATATTTAGAAAATATTGGATGCTTTTTCAATGTTTCTACATCTTGGAAATCTGATTGGACTCCCTCCACAAACCTATGGCTTTAAATACTCATGTCTTAGTCTTCATGGTTTCAGGAATTGGAACATATTGAAAGGTGATCTGTTTATCAGTACAATTGCATTTGAATTTGCATTCAATTGGTTCAACAAATGGAAAATAGGCCTCATAATATTTGTCATTTTTCCTCTGAGTGGACAGTGCTAATAATCCATGCAGAACAAAACTTTGTTTTATTGTCCTATATACAATATCTGAGCTACGGTTGAATTATCCAGTCTGTGTGATTCACAAATCATTTCAACCCAATTGTCATACTTGAGTAAAAGTAAAGATGCCTTAATAGAAAATGACTCAAGTAAAAGTGAAGGTCACCCAGTAAAATACTACTTGAGTAAAAGTCTAAAAGTATTTGGTTTTAAATGTACTTAAGTATCAAAAGTAAAAGTATTAAATAATGTAATATTATTTACATTAAGCAAACCAGGCAGCAGGTAGGTAGCCTTGTGGTTAGAGTGCTGGGCCAGCAACCTTTCGGTTTTCTGTCATTCTGCCCCTGAGCAAGGCAGTTAACCCACTGTTCTCTACGTATGTGCTGTGGATGTTGATTATGGCCCCCTGCACCTCTCTGATTCAGAGGGGTTGGTTTAAATGTGGAAGATGTATTCAGTTGTACAAGTGACTAGGTGTTCCTCAGATGACATTTTTTATTTATTTACAGATAGCCAGGTGCACAGTTCAACACTCAGACATAATTTACATTTGTGTTTCGTGAGTCTGCCAGATCAGAGGCAGTAGGGATGACCAGGGATGTTCTCTTGATAAGTGCGTGAATTAGACAATTTTCCTGTCCTGCTAAGCATTTTAAATGTAACGAGTACTTTTGGGTGTCAAGGAAAATGTAAGGAGTAAAAAAGTGCATTATTTTCTTTAGGAATGTAGTGGAGTAAAAGTAAAAGTTGTGAAAAATATAAATAGTAAATTAAAGTACAGATACCCCCAAAAACGACTTAAGTAGTAAGTTCAAGTGTTTTTATTTAAGTGCTTTACACCACTGCTTTAATGAGGGTTATTAGAGGCGTCAATAATAGAGGTATACTTTTCAATAATGCTTTCTTTGTATTGTGCTTGAAGCATGTTGTCCTCTTGTAGATTCAATGTGACTGCAAAGGTTCTTGTAACATCTTACTGAGTAACATGTCTACTGTTGTGACATTATGCCAAATCATTATTTTTGTGTTTTGATGCTGTTTTATACATGCACTGATACCCCCAAAACGTTTTTTTTTTCACAACACTTTCTTTAAAAAACACCAACATTTAGATTGAATAACCATTTTGGGTGTTTCAGAGTACTTCTATTCTGTTTGTTTTTTTAAACCTTTCTGTGTATCAGAACATTTACATTGGGTTTCCATTCAAAACACCCTCCAAACACCAGCTCTTAGCTTAGGTGCATTACTTGTCCTGGTTTCACAACACAATCACGGTGTTCTGAGCTTTTATATGTTTACAGTCCAGCTGTAATCGCTGCCAAAGGTGCTTCTACAAAGTATTGACTCAGGGGTGTGAATACTTATGTAAATGAGATACTTCTGTACTTCTGTAATTCATTTTCACAACAACAACAACAAATCATAAATATTTCATTATGGGGTATTGTTTGTAGATGGGTGAGAAAATAATTACATTTAATCCATTTTGAATTTAGGCTGTAACACAGCAACATTTGGAATAAGTCAAGGGATAAGAATAGTTTCTGGTGACTTCTGGGTCTCAGGAAGGCAGTAGTCATACAATACTCTCTCACCACAGTTGTCCTCGTCGGCTCCGTTGGGACAGTCTCTATGTCCATTACACTGCAGAGCCTGGTGTAGACACACTGTCACATTACCACAGGGAAACTGGCCCAGAGGACAACTGCTCTCTACTGCCACCCTGCTGGACACCATTGCTGCAGCTGGAGGGAGGAGATAGGGAGAAGAGGGGAAGGAGGGGGAGAGAGAGAGATAGAGTGAGAGGCACATTTTTTAGCACATTTAAAGAAATGAATAGACAAAAAAACAAACAAAAGAAAGAAAGAAAGAAAGAAAGCTACTTTCACCCCAACAAACCATTTCTGGTGCACTAACCACTAACTCCTTATTACAGTATCCATAGTCCTTTGTCCATTTCCCATTCAACAGCAGTGCTATAAATGACCTATTACAAAAACAGCTGAAGGTGAAATCAAATAATAATAATGAAAACCTCTAGAGTGGCTTTGTACTCTCAGCTCCCAACCTCCCCACTCTCAACCGGGCTCTGGCTTCAGAAGCCTTGTTAAGACCAAGGCTTCATTTGTAAATCGGGAGGTGCCAGAACAAAAAGTGAGCCGGAGAAGTTGGGGGCTCTGAGGTACCGGAGAAGTGGGGGGCTCTGAGGTACTGGAGAAGTGGGGGGCTCTGAGGCACCGGAGAAGTGGGGGCTCTGAGGTACCGGAGAGGTGGGGGCTCTGAGCTACCGGAGAAGTGGGGGCTCTGAGGTACCGGAGAGGTGGGGGCTCTGAGGTACCGGAGAAGTGGGGGCTCTGAGACACCGGAGAAGTGGGGGGCTCTGAGGTACCGGAGAAGTGGGGGGCTCTGAGGTACTGGAGAAGTGGGGGGCTCTGAGGCACCGAAGAAGTGGGGGGCTCTGAGGCACCGGAGAAGTGGGGGGCTCTGAGGTACCGGAGAAGTGGGGGCTCTGAGGTACCGGAGAAGTGGGGGCTCTGAGGTACCGGAGAGGTGGGGGCTCTGAGCTACCGGAGAAGTGGGGGCTCTGAGGTACCGGAGAAGTGGGGGGCTCTGAGGTACCGGAGAGGTGGGGGGCTCTGGGGTACCGGAGAGGTGGGGGCTCTGAGGTACCGGAGAAGTGGGGGGCTCTGAGGTACCGGAGAAGTGGGGGGCTCTGAGGTACTGGAGAAGTGGGGGGCTCTGAGGCACCGAAGAAGTGGGGGGCTCTGAGGCACCGGAGAAGTGGGGGCTCTGAGGTACCGGAGAGGTGGGGGCTCTGAGCTACCGGAGAAGTGGGGGCTCTGAGGTACCGGAGAGGTGGGGGCTCTGAGGTACCGGAGAAGTGGGGGCTCTGAGGTACCGGAGAAGTGGGGGCTCTGAGGCACCGGAGAAGTGGGGGGCTCTGAGGTACCGGAGAAGTGGGGGGCTCTGAGGTACCGGAGAAGTGGGGGGCTCTGAGGTACCGGAGAAGTGGGGGCTCTGAGGTACCGGAGAGGTGGGGGCTCTGAGGTACCGGAGAGGTGGGGGCTCTGTTGTACCGGAGAAGTGGGGGCTCTGTTGTACCGGACAAGTGGGGGCTCTGAGGTACCGGAACGCATGAAAATAAATCAACTTTATAATAAAGGGAAACTGGCCCAGAGGAAACTGGCCCAGAGGAAACTAGCCCAGAGGAAACTGGCCCAGATGAAACTAGCCCTGAGGAAACTGGCCCAGAGGAAACTAGCCCAGAGGAAACTGGCCCAGAGGAAACTGGTCTAGAGGAAACTGGCCCAGAGGAAACTAGCCCTAAGGAAACTAGCCCAGAGGAAACTAGCCCAGAGGAAACTAGCCCAGAGGAAACTAGCCCAGAGGAAACTGGCCCAGAGGAAACTAGCCCAGAGGAAACTGGCCCAGAGGAAACTAGCCCAGAGGAAACTGGCCCAGAGGAAACTGGTCTAGAGGAAACTGGCCTAGAGGAACCTGGCCCAGAGGAAACTAGCCCAGAGGAAACTAGCCCAGAGGAAACTAGCCCAGAGGAAACTAGCCCAGAGGAAACTGGCCCAGAGGAAACTAGCCCAGAGGAAACTGGCCCAGAGGAAACTGGCCCAGAGGAAACTAGCCCAGAGGAAACTAGCCCTGAGGACCAAGCTTTATCAGAGTCTATGCACACTGGCATAGAGCAGTAAGAGTAGAGGCACTTGCAGAAGTTTCACAAATGGGGGAACATTTTCTGTAGTCATGGGTTCGGGAAAAAAAGTGTCTTCTATAAACGTATTTCATGCAATTCTACATAAATGTAGATGATTGGAGATTTTAGAAGAATATTTTTTAATACCTCAAAAATTATCAAAGTGACAGGCTAGTGCTACTTTGACACGGACAAACGGAGAATCTGAGATCAATAAACACGACCTTGTCTTGAATCCATCCATAGCCCAGACCTAGGTGTGTGGAGACACACAGCATGTACAATATGAGGAGGAAATTATAGTCCTAAAAAAGATTTTCAGTTTCACTCACCCAAAAATGCTCAGCTCACTCACCTGCAATGGCCCGATGCGCTTGTGCCAAACGCTTTACATTTGTAAAACAATGCAATAGTTATATTTTGAAAGTTGATAACTTGGTATCCTACAGACAGATTAGTATTCTCTTTTCAGCAGGATCCATTTGTTTTACAACCTGTGTATTCCCGCGACTGTATTTAACATATCGAGAAACTATCGATCGTCTGTGGCTAAATTATAGGCATACTCCTGGCATAGTATTCTGAATTATTTCATTTATTTCTGAACAGACAACGAATAACATGAATTAATTCATAGAATATCAGGCACTTTTTCACGTTACGTATTTTAAGGGGCAGTCAGGAGAATTACACAGGAGTCAACTTGAATTAACTCTGATTGCTTTTATTATAATTTTTACGTTGCAAAAAGTAAAAATAATTATTCATGCCATGAGAGGTACAGGATCCTGGTAAACGGGTTCCTGAACATAACCGTCCAAAACTGAGGGTGGCAGGATCCTGTTCTGGCAGGATTGGTTAAGAAGAGGAGATTTTGGATGTATAACACACACACACACACACACACACACACACCTCTCCCTCCTCATATCCCCCGTCAGCAGAACAGTGTGATCCTGCCACTCTACTGACTAAAGAGGGAGGGAGGGAGTGTAACGGTGTTCGTCTGGGGAAGAAGGAGTCGACCAAAGCGCAGCGTGGCACGTGTTCATGATGTTTATTATCACCTGAACACTGAAACAAAAAAAACTAAAAAATGGAACAAAACTAAACAGTCCTGTCTTGTACAGACACAAAGACAGAAAACAGCTACCCACAAAACCAACATGGAAAATGGCAACCTAAATAGGCTCCCCAATCAGAGACAACGAGAAACAGCTGTCTCTGATTGGGAACCAACTCAGGCCACCATAAACCTAATTACCCCTAGACCATACAAAATCCCCATAGATTAACAAAAACCCTAGACAAGACAAAAAAACCTAGACAATTGTCACGATCGTCTTCTTGTGAGAAAGTGGACCAAGGCGCAGCGTTTGCAAAATACATCTTCTTTTATTTTAGAAGAGAGAAAAAACAAGAAACTAACAACTATACACAAACTAACAAAATAACAAACTGACAACCGTGAAGCTATACAGACAAATAGTGCTGACACAAACACTACACATAGACAATTACCCACAACAGCTAAAGCCTATGGCTGCCTTAAATATGGCTCCCAATCAGAGACAACAATAACCAGCTGTCTCTAATTGAGAACCAATTCAGGCAACCATAGACTTTCCTAGACACCTACACTGAACACTAAACCATCTACTCTACTTAACCCCCTAAACCATACAACACCCTAGACAATACAAAAACACACAAAGACAACCCACCCCAACTCACGCCCTGACCAACTAAATAAATAAAAGAAAAAGGAACAATAGGTCAGGAACGTGACAACAATACAAAAACTAAACAAAACACCCTTGTCACACCCTGACCTAACCAAAAAATAAAGAAAACAAATATAACTAAAGTCAGGGCGTGACAGGGAGGGAGGGAAGGGAGGGAATGATGGGTGCAATTGAGATAATCTGTGTGGGTGATTTTAGCGTATTATGATGGTTTAGCGAAAAAATATCCTTATGTTAGTACTCTGGCCAATTTTCATTGCAATAGGCACAAAGAGGCTTTCTTAAGGTCAAATGTCTTTCTCATCTAGGGCATCATAGCTATATTATTCCGATAAAGGTATTCAACTGCACTCTCATCCCAGCCAGGTCGCTCTAGATCCACCTCGAAATCCCACATCTGTCCAGGTACCCAGGATGTCAGGAAATCCTTTCAAAACCGGACACTAGGAGCCACCGTTAGCGCTATTACTATACAAGTAAGCTTAGGTTTTGCTAGGGCGTTGTGGACGGGGTTGGTGGATGGACGTAAATCGCAAGCTCCGGCTACGGGTGTTGCTTGTTCAATTTCAGTGATAGGTACTCGTTTTTTTTGTTTTGTTTATTTGCTATCTCAAACCTTGACCCTTAATTTAACCATTCGGAATCAATGCCTAAACGTAATGTTTTAACCCTATCCCAAACCTTAACTGTTAAAATGTAACCATTCGGAATGAATGCCTAATCCAGCCGCAAGACACCCGTGACAGCAACAGAGCAACCCAGGGTGTCCAAAACACCTCGAAATTTGACCTTTGGAGCAACTTCGAAATTTGACGGTTGGAGAGACGTGGACAAACATAGGATTCTGAATCATAAGCTCTTGTTGCTCAGCCTGTGATCACGTCCTTTAGAAAAATCTCTCTCTCTCTCTCTCTCTCTCTCTCTCTCTCTCTCTCTCTCTCTCTCTCTCTCTCTCTCTCTCTCTCTCTCTCTCTCTCTCTCTCTCAAAGAGAGTGTGAGTTTTTTTTTTTACATTGGATAAAAGTACAGACTCAGAGCTACAACATGGTATATCATAAACTGCAGTTAAGACACTTCTAACCCCACTTTTGAGAAAATGGTCCTCAAATGTTTTTGCGAACCTACTGGAGAGCTCTTCTTTGTCTACACCCATTCAGCATCGTCCACACCCTCTTAAACCTCAGCCCCACCCATCTCTTTAAGGAAACCGTGGCACCCAAAAAACGCCATAAAAAAGTCAGACTACGGTTTGCAACTGCACATGGGGACAAAGATCATACTTTTTGGAGAAATAACCTCTGGTCTGATGAAACAAAAATAGAACTGTTTGGCCATAATGACCATCGTTATGTTTGGAGGAAAGTAGGGGAGGCTTGCAAGTCGAAGAACACCATCCCAACCGTGAAGCACAAGGGTGGCAGCATCATGTTGCGGGGGTGCTTTGCTGCAAGAGGGACTGGTGCACTTCACAAAGTCAATGGCATCATGAGGAATTTAAAATTAGGTGGATATATTGATGCAGCATCTAAAGACATCAGTCAGGAAGTTAAAGCTTGGTCACAAATGGGTCTTCCAAATGGACAATGACCCCAAGCATACTTCCAAAGTAGTGGCAAAATGGCTTAAGGACAACAAAATCAAGGTATTGGAGTGGCCATCACAAAGCCCTGACCTCAACCCCATAGACAATTTGTGGGCAGAACTGAAAAAGCGTGTGCGAGCAAGGAGGCCTACAAACCTGACTCAGTTACACCAGCTCTGTCAGGGGGAATGGGCCAAAATTCACCCAACTTATTGTGGGAAGCTTGTGGAAGGCTACCCGAAACGTTTGACCCAAGTTAAACAATTTAAAGGCAATGCTACCAAATACTAATTGAGTGTATGTAAACTTCTGACCCACTGGGAATGTGATGAAAGAAATACAAGCTGAAATAAATCATTGTCTCTACTATTATTCCGACATTTCACATTCTTAAAATAAAGTGGTGATCCTAACTGACCTAAAACAGGGAATTTTTACTTGGATTAAATGTCAGGAATTGTGAAAAACTGAGTTTAAGTGTATTTGGCTAAGGTGTATGTAAACTTCCGACTTCAACTGTATCTACATCACAGAAGACTGAACTATAACGAAAACGTTTGACAAAGAAACACCGGATTTGAGAAAAACATTCCACCCATGAGGCCACTAGAGGGCGATTTGGTCAGTTGACTGCAGGAAAAGGGTACGTACTATCCTCTCCTCATCTATCCATCCCTTTTACTTCTCTTCTTCTCTCCTCATCTCTCCATACCTTTTATATCTCTCCTCTCTCCATCTCGACATCCCTTTTATCTCTCTTCTTCTTTACTCTTGTCTCCATCTCTCTCCTTCTTTCCTAATGTTGCCATCTTTTAACCTCTCTCCTTCTCTGCTCATCTCTCATCCCTTTAACCTCTCTCCTTCTCTCCTCATCTTTCCATCTCTCCATCCCATTAACCTCTCTCCTCATCTCTCCAACTCTCCATTCCTTTAACCTCTCTCCTTCTCTCCTCATCTTTCCATCTCTCCATCCCATTCATCTCTCTCCTCCTCTCCATTTCTCCATCCCATGAACCCCTCTCCTTCTCTCGATCTTTCCATCCCTTTAACCTATCTAAATGTATGTTTTAAGCCATTTTTACACAATCAGTTCTCCCTCTATCTCCTTCATCCTCTAATTCCTTCTTACTAGCTGCTGTCTTGTTCATCCCAAGCAGCAGAATCATTGATCAGAATGAACAAGGACAACTGAATAAGGACAACTGAACAAGGACAACTCTAATCTGTGTGTGTCCTCCCACAGTCTTCTCCTCACACAGTCCTCTCCTCCCACTCGGCCATCAGTAAATTCCTCTCAGTTCACCTTCTGAAAGGAGAGGATGGGAGAGAGCGAGAGGGAGGAGAAGAGAGGGAGAGGGAGGAGAAGAGCGGGAGGAGAAGAGAGGTAGAGGGAGGAGAAGAGAGGTAGAGGGAGGAGAAGAGGGAGAGGGAGGAGAAGAGAGGGAGAGGGAAGAGAAGAGCGGGAGGAGAAGAGAGGTAGAGGGAGGAGAAGAGGGAGAGGGAGGAGAAGAGGGAGAGGACAGAAATAGAGATCAAGACAAAATAAATAGAGAGGGAGAAAGAGAGAAAGTGGGGGATCATATTCAAACAAATCCTCAAATGTTCCCAGGGTTGTATACTCCTTACAAAGCACACACACACACACACACACACACACACACACACACACACACACACACACACACACACACACACACACACACACACACACACACACACACACACACACACACACACACACACACACACACACACGCAGAGCAAAACCAACATACATTCATTGATAAATATTAATGACTTGGTTATCATCGTCCCAAATGGAACCATATCCCCCTATATAGTGCACTACTAGAGCCCTAGTGCACTATGGGTCATTTGGGACAAAGACAGTAAGAAGCCAGTTTAGTCAGTAGGTGTTCCCTTCAATGTCTTATTTTATTATCCTCCGGGGATGGCTCACCCAGTTCTGGGTATTAAAAAGTCCCTTTTTCAAAATGCCTCTGCTGTAGCAATGAAAGTGCATCGTTAGAACGTAAGGGTAATGGCGGACTGAAGGGATTTTTTATGTAGAGCACCTCAAGATAAAACATAATATTCAAAATATCTGCTAAATTAGACTAAAATATTAGCACTACTTAATCTGGTGAGTGATAACCTTCAATCTGGACAATAACACAAAACAAATCCTAAAACTAGAGACATTTATCGACAAATATTACGAAAACAGGCAACAACCAAACATGACGGAGAGTAAGACAGGGGAACCGATTACAAAACGAAAACGTGACTCTTCTACAGACACTGATGACTTAATATTCTCACCACCGGGAATGGTAAAGGTCGAAACCGATCTGTTAAAATCAATAAATGACAAACTGGGTATACTTGAATTAGTTAGTAAGGATATAAAAGAGTTGAAGGCAAGCCTAGAGATGAGTGATGAAAAAGCTGCGACATTGGAGAAGCAAACACACGCGCTAAAAGGGACAGTCAATAAGATTGAAACCGAAATGAATGGAATTAAAAAGGAGAACACCGTTCTGAAGGAAACCTTACTAGACATACAAACTAGATCCATGAGAGAGAATTTGGTACTTACAGGTATCCAAGAAAAAGAAGGAGAAGTTCCTGAATCTATAGTTAGAGAGTTCCTCCTTACAGCGCTTCAGATTCCACGCGAAGTTATCGACAAAATCCAACTTGAACGCGTTCACCGCTTCGGACAGAGAGGGCAGAGGTACGAACGCCCAATCGTTGCCAAATTTGCTTCATTCAAAGATAAAATAATGGTTAAAAGCCTGGGTAAAAGACTTGCTGGGACCAAAATTGGCATGAATGATCAGTTTCCGAAGGAAATAGCAGAACGGCGCAAAGTTCTGTATCCAATTTTCAAAGAAAATAGATTAAAAGCGAAACGAGTAGCTCTCGTCGTTGATAAACTATATATTGATAACCAGTTGTTCAGAGACACAAAGACTACTCCATGGTTATTTTAAAAATTACAAAGTTCTCATAGACGAGGGAAATAAACACAATTCAAGCCCGGTTACTGATTGTAACAATACAATAAAAAATATAGCTTTTCTATAAATCTTCACATATAACTAATTGAACACACAAGCACTAATTCAACATAGTGAAGATAAAAACTAAGTAAACAGAAGGCACAGTATGTGTGGATGGTATGGTTTGTGTTTATTTTTTATTTTATTTGTTATGTTTGGAAAGTTGAGTGAGTGAGTAATGAAATGGTTGCATATCCCAGAGCCAATGTATTGCTGTGAGCCGGGTATGAGAGGGCTTTCAATGTTGTTCAGATGATGGATATACCTTTATAATGAATTATACGTCTTATTTATTTATTGTCCTATCATGGAGAACTACATTTTTTATTTATTTTTTTATAAATTATATCTAATTATTTATTATCCTATTTTAATGGTACGGTCCATGGCACTATACCCTAGACACCCACCTGAATGACCCAGATACTAAGGAGAAGTCCCTAACTGTTTTATGTGCCCGCTGTAAGCGGTCTGTATGCAGCTAAAATGAGGTCAGAGACCAAGAGCAGCACTGCCCCCTCAAGATTCTGAGCCTGCTTGGCAGGGTTGGTCCTGCAAAGCCAAAGCCCCATAAAGGGAGAGCATAATATACAAGGAAATTCTCAAAGCTGCTAATGAGAACCTTGACGACCTTGTACCTAGCCGGTGGGGATTCCGGTGGGGTGCCCCCACCCAGGCAGTGGCAGTGCTGGCAACACTAGCTGCAGTAACCCATGGGGAGGGGGTCACACTCGGACATTCAGAGAGGGGGTATATTATTGTGGCCCTGGCGGCACAAAATCAAAGTCGGACTGCATGGAGATGCGTGGGGACATGGTCATGACGGGTGGCCGTATTGTGGGTGTTTCAGGAATAAGGTGTACATTTGACCTCCATTATCTAGGATATGACAATGGTAAATAAATCTCTCAATTTTTGCTAATTTTTTGTGCGGTCTTGCAGGCCTTCTCATGCAGCTGCAACTGCAAGTGCATTTGTAAATCATGACCCATCTTGAGTTGGGCTCTGGGATGGTGCAATTGTTGAGAAAGTGAGCTTATGGTTGTGTGGGGGTAAGGGCTGAGTGTGTGTGGGTGTATGTGTGTATCCCACAACTGTTGCGAAGGAAGAAGTAAAAGATGTTAGGGACAATAGAGGATGATCCACAGATATATATAATACAAATCGAGGTGAGGGCAATGGAAATGCATATGGTAATTGATCTTCTTCAATTCGGTAAATGGCACTGTATGCTCTTTTCAAAGAATGGATCCCAGTCAGTTCAGGGCTATGGGATACAGGGGGTCGAGGGTGGTCTACCGGGCATTGGGATGACAAGCCATCTCGAGATGAGGCCTTTTAGCGGGTGGAATAGTAGGGACCAATTGGAGGTTTACTTAGTAGAAATGCAAATATCATGGTACAACTATATAGACACTCAATCATTATGTTACTTTTTAATAGTACGTTTACAAAAATATATTCTGATTAAAAGAATGAAAGGTGTGTCTCATTATGGTAAGTGGTGAAATAAGTATAGCCAGTTACAATTGTAATGGCTTAGCAGATAATAAGAAAAGACGATCAGTATTTACCTGGCTAAAAGAGAAGGATTATAATATCTATTGTTTACAGGAAACCCATTCAACAGTTTTAGATGAAGTTTTGTGGAAAAAGAACTGGGGGGGCAAAATATATTTCTCCCATGGGCAAAGAAATTCAAAAGGGGTGATGGTTTTAATTAACAATAATTTTGATCCAAATGTGCAAATTGTCCAAACAGATCCTCAAGGTAGATGGATTATTTTAAATATGTTATTGGACAATAAACAAATATGGCTTGTTAACCTATACGGTCCGAATAATGATGATCCAAGCTTCTTTGAAAATATATATAAGAATTTATCAACTCTACAAGCAACACTAGACTCTATTATTATAGTGGGAGATTTTAATACGGTCTTAAATACCTCTATAGACCGGAAAGGAAATCACACTACAAACTATCACCCTCAGGCACTTAAGGAAATCATGAATGTCATGGATATATTGGAATTAGTGGATATATGGAGACTTAAATACCCTGATTTAGTGAGATATACATGGCGGAGGCTGAATCAAGCTAGTCGTCTTGACTACTTTCTTATACCATTCTCTCTGGCACCAAAAGTTAAAAAAGTGTTGACAGGGGACAGAATGCGGTCGGATCATCACATAATTGGCATATATATTTCTCTTACAGAATTTCCACGTGGGCGAGGATATTGGAAATTTAATCAAAGTCTACTAGATGATAAATTGTTTAGAACTAGGACAGAAGATTTTATAACTGACTTTTTCAGACATAACATAGGTACAGCAGATCCCCTTATTGTATGGGACACTTTTAAGTGTGCCTTTAGAGGCCATGCAATTCAGTACTCATCTATAAAACAAAGGGAATTTAGATCAAAAGAGTCCATATTAACAAAGGAAATTGAAGGACTAACAGTACAGTTAGATAGCAATAAAAACGGTACCATAGAGGCACAGAATAAGTTAGAGGAAAAACAAAAAGAAATGGAGGAACTTATTCAAGAAAGATCCAGTGTAATATATTATAAAAATAAAGCGAACTGGATGGAATATGGGGAAAAATGCACCAAATTCTTTTTCAATCTTCAATATAGAAATGCTACCAAAAAAAATGTATTAAAACTTGTTACAAATGATGGAGTCACGCATGATTCACCAAATGATATTTTGAAAGAGGAAGTAAAGTACTTTAAGAATATGTTTTCGTTTCAGGCTCCTCCATCTCCACTAACTGAAACTAATTGTATGGATTTTTTTCCTATTAATAATGTAAAATTAACATCTGTACAGAAAGACTCATGTGAAGGCCAAATTACAGAGGAGGAACTGCTTGATGCAATTGGGGCCTTTAAGGATGGGAAAACTCCAGGGCTGGATGGCATACCAGTGGAAGTATACAAAACTTTTTTTGATATACTCAAAGGACCATTATTAGCTTGTTTTAACCACTCCTATATAAATGGTAGATTATCAGACACGCAACAAGAAGGTCTGATATCGTTATTACTGAAACAGGACCCAAGTGGTATATATAAAGATCCAGTCCAATTAAAAAATTGGAGACCTCTTACACTTCAGTGTTGTGATGCAAAAATCCTAGCAAAATGCTTGGCGCATAGAATAAAAAAAGTTTTGTCAGATATTATTCATCCTAATCAGACAGGTTTTTTACATGGACGATACATTGGAGATAATATAAGGCAAGTACTGGAAACAATAGAACACTATGAAATATCGGGGACACCAGGTCTGGTTTTCATAGCTGATTTTGAAAAGGCTTTTGATAAAGTACGACTGGAGTTTATATATAAATGCCTAGAATATTTCAATTTTGGGGAATCTCTTATAAAATGGGTTAAAATTATGTATAGTAACCCTAGGTGTAAAATAGTAAATAATGGCTACATCTCAGAAAGTTTTAAACTATCTAGAGGAGTAAAACAAGGTTGTCCACTATCGGCATATCTATTTATTATTGCCATCGAAATGTTAGCTGTTAAAATTAGATCAAACATTAATATTAATGGATTAGAAATCCGTGGCTTAAAAACTAAGGTGTCATTGTACGCTGATGATTCATGTTTTCTTTTAAAACCACAACTAGAGTCTCTCCACGGCCTCATAGAGGATCTAGATACCTTTGCTATCCTCTCTGGATTAAAACCAAATTATGATAAATGTACCATATTACGTATTGGATCACTAAAAAATACACATTTTATATTGCCATGTAGTTTACCAATTAAATGGTCTGACGGAGATGTGGACATACTCGGTATAAAAATCCCAAAAGAAAGAAATGATCTCACTCCAATAAATTTTTATAGAAAGTTAGCAAAAATAGATAAGATCTTGCTACCATGGAAAGGAAAATACTTGTCTATTTGTGGAAAAATCACCCTGATTAACTCTTTAGTCATATCACAGTTTACCTATTTGCTTATGGTTTTGCCTACACCTAGTGACCTGCTTTTTAAATTATATGAACAAAAAATATTCCATTTTATTTGGAACGGCAAGCCAGATAAAATTAAAAGGGCCTATTTATATAACGAATATGAATTCGGAGGGCAGAAATTATTAAATATTAAAGCATTAGACCTCTCACTAAAGGCATCAGTCATACAAAAGTTATACTTAAATCCAAACTGGTTCTCTAGTAAATTGGTACGAATGTCTCATCCTATGTTCAAGAAGGGCCTTTTTCCCTTTATTCAGATTACACCTGCTCACTTTCGGTTGTTTGAAAAGGAAATAATCTCCAAAATATCCTTATTTTTTAAACAAGCCTTAGAAAGTTGGTTGCAATTTCAGTTTAATCCACCTGAAAGGACGGAACAAATAGTACAACAAATATTGTGGTTAAATTCAAATATAGTAATTGATAAAAAAACTGTATTTATCGAAGAAATGTTTAAAAAAGGTATAATTTTTGTGAATGATATCATAAATAGGACTGGTGGAGTTATGTCACACATGCAGCTAACACAGACATATGGAAATGTCTGCTCTACCCAAAATTACAACCAATTAATTGCAGCATTACCACAAAAATGGAAGAGGCAAGTAGAAGGGGAAAAAAGTAAGGAACTTGTATGTCGGCCCTGTATTAAAGAACATAAATGGTTAAAGAAAAGTGTGATAAATAAAAACATATACCAATTTCATTTAAGGACCAAAAAACTGACAGCTGTGCCATATAAATTGCAAAATAGTTGGGAAGAGATTTTCGATGTACCCATTCCATGGCACATGGTTTATGAATTGATACGCAAAACAACGCCGGATTCAAAACTTCGAATTTTTCAATTTAAATTACTGTACAAAATTCTTGCAACTAATAGAATGTTATATATATGGGGTATACAATCTTCCCAGCTCTGCAGATTCTGTTGTGAGGAGGCAGAGTCATTAGATCATTTATTTTGGTATTGTCCATATGTAGCTCGTTTTTGGTCACAGGTCCAGGAATGGCTGAAGAATTGCAACATTTGCCTAGAACTAACGCTACAGATAGCAATACTGGGGGATTTGAAAAGCCATAGTCAATCAATCAATAATATAATAATTATTTTAGCAAAAATGTTTATTTTTAATTTACAATCTGTAGAAGCTATGAGAATAGGAAGGTTCAAATCTTTTGTGAAGCATCACAGCACAGTTGAAAAATATATGGCAAATAAAAATCCGAAATGGATGATGTTGGAAGATAGATGGGAAGGGTTGAGTGGAACTGAAGGGTGGGACTAATAACAAGATAAACAATGTAGGGCATACGGGATCTGTGAAATGTGTATAGGTGCGGAGCTTTTGTGAAATAGCACAGTTACAAGTGGAAATAAAATTGGATGGACAACAGAAATAGAGGAAGGACTAAGAACAAACAAGAGAGAACTATTATAAAGTAGTCTGTGTCTGTAAAATAGGTATAAGATGTATAAATTGAAGGTAAAAGCAGAAGTGTTTATTAGTTTACTCCAATTGGGGGAGCGGTGGTAGGGTTGCGGGGAATAATAATAAAGGTATATTCTTTAAAAAAGTATGTATGTCTATATAGGTATGTGTATGTATATATGTATATATGTATGCATGCGTGTATGGATATATATATTTACCCCAAAAAATATGGGGGATTGGAAATGATGCAGACAATTACATTGGAAGCAACATTCTTTCCGCAATATTAAGCTGATCCACCCCAAAAAAAAGAACAAAAAAAAAAAAAAAAAAAAAAAAAAAAAGTGCATCGTTAATGTGAGAAACGCCAAGTTTCTTAGCAACCATGTAACAATACATCAAATCAAATGGTATTGGTCAGCAGATGTTAATGCAAGTGTAGCGAAATGCTTGTGCTTCTAGTTCCGACAATGCAGTAATAACCAACGAGTAATCTAACCTAACAATTCCCCAACTACTACCTTATACACACACAAGTGTAAAACGATAAAGAATATGTACATAAAGATATATGAATGAGTGATGGTACAGAACGGCATAGGCAAGATGCAGTAGATGGTATAGAGTACAGTATATACATATGAGATGAGTAATGTAGGGTATGTAAACATTATATAAAGTGGCATTGTTTAAAGTGGCTAGTGATACATTTTTTACATCAATTTTTCCATTATTAAAGAAGCTGTTTTTCAGTCTCTCGGTCCCTGCTTTGATGCACCTGTACTGACCTCGCCTTCTGGATGATAGCGGGGTGAACAGGCAGTGGCTCGGGTGGTTGTTGTCCGTGATGATCTTTATGGCCTTCCTGTGACATTGGGTGGTGTAGGTGTCCTGGAGGGCAGGTAGTTTGCCCCCGGTGATGCGTTGTGCAGACCTCACTACCCTCTGGAGAGCCTTACGGTTGTGGGCGGAGCAGTTGCCATACCAGGCGGTGATACAGCCCGACAGGATGCTCTCGATTGTGCATCTGTAAAAGTTTGTGAGTGCTTTTGGTGAAAAGTCAAATTTCTTCAGCCTCCTGAGGTTGAAGAGGCACTGCTGCGCCTTCTTCAACACGCTGTCTGTGTGGGTGGACCAATTCAGTTTGTCCGTGATGTGTACGCCGAGGAACTTAAAACTTACTACCCTCTCCACTACTGTCCCGTCCCTATCCGTCCCAGCTCCCTCTGCTGTTTCCTGAAGTCTACGATCATCTCCTTTGTTTTGTTGACGTTGAGTGTGAGGTTATTTTCCTGACACCACAGTCCGAGGGCCCTCACCTCCTCCCTGTAGGCCGTCTCGTCGTTGTTGGTAATCAAGCCTACCACTGTAGTGTCGTCTGCAAACTTGATGATTGAGTTGGAGGCGTGCATGGCCACACAGTCGTGGGTGAACAGGGAGGACAGGAGAGGGCTCAGAACGCACCCTTGTGGGGCCCCAGTGTTGAGGATCAGCGGGGTGGAGATGTTGTTATCTACCCTCACCACCTGGGGGCGGCCCGTCAGGAAGTCCAGTACCCAGATGCACAGGGCGGGGTTCGAGACCCAGGGTCTCGAGCTTGATGACGAGTTTGGAGGGTACTATGGTGTTAAATGCTGAGCTGTAGTCGATGTACAGCATTCTCACATAGGTATTCCTCTTGTCCAGATGGGTTAGGGCAGTGTGCAGTGTGGTTGCGATTACGTCGTCTGTGGACCTATTGGGGCGGTAAGCAAATTGGAGTGGGTCTAGGGTGTCAGGTAGGGTGGAGGTGATATGGTCCTTGACTAGTCTCTCAAAGCACTTCATGATGACGGAAGTGAGTGCTACGGGGCGGTAGTTGTTTAGCTCAGTTACCTTAGCTTTCTTGGGAACAGGAACAATGGTGGCCCTCTTGAAGCATGTGTGAACAGCAGACTGGGATAAGGATTGATTGAATATGTCCGTAAACACACCAGCTAGCTGGTCTGCGCATGCTCTGAGGACGCGGCTGGGGATGCCGTCTGGGACTGCAGCCTTGCGAGGGTTAACACGTTTAAATGTTTTACTCACGTCGGCTGCAGTGAAGGAGAGTCCGCAGGTTTTGGTAGCAGGCCGTGTCAGTGGCACTGTATTGTCCTCAAAGCGAGCAAAGAAGTTGTTTAGTCTATCTGGGAGCAAGACATCCTGGTCCGCGACGGGGCTGGTTTTCTTTTATTAACTTCTAGTTCCTCCCAAACCCGGATCCGGGAGCACCCCCACCAGTAAAAAAGCTGACTAGCATAGCCTAGCATAGCGTCACAAGTAAATACTAGCATCTAAATATCATTAAATCACAAGTCCAAGACACCAGATGAAAGATACACTTCTTGTGAATCCAGCCACCATTTCTGATTTTTAAAATGTTTTACAGGGAAGACACAATATGTAAATCTATTAGCTAACTACGTTAGCAAAAGACACAATTTTTCTTACTCCACCATTTTTTCACTCCATCAGTAGCTATCACCAATTCGACCAAATAAAGATATAAATAGCCACTAACCAAGAAAAAACTTCATCAGATGACAGTCTGATAACATATTTATTGTATAGCATATGTTTTGTTAGAAAATTTTGCATATTTCAGGTATAAATCATAGTTTACCATTGCAGCCACCATCACAAATCTCCCCAAAGCGACTAGAATAACTACAGAGAGCAACGTGTATTACCTAATTACTCATCATAAAACATTTCTTAAAAATACACAGCGTACAGCAATTGAAAGACACAGATCTTGTGAATCCAGACAATATTTCAGATTTTCTAAGTGTTTTACAGCGAAAACACAATATATCGTTATATTAGCTTACCACAATAGCAAACCAGACAACAGCATTGATTCCAGCCAAACATAGCGATAACGTATTCACCACCAAAATAAATTAATTTTTCACTAACCTTCTCAGAATTCTTCAGATGACAGTCCTGTAACATCATATTACACAACGCATATAGGTTTTGTTCGAAAATGTGCATATTTAGCAGCACAAATCGTGGTTATACAATGTGATCAGTGGCAACAGGTCATGCATTCTGGCCGGCGCCATCTTGGAAAGGCACCTAATCTAATCAATAAATAATCGTAAACTTGACTAAAAAATACAGGTTGGACATCAAATGAAAGATGCATTAGTTATTAATGCAACCGCTGAGTTAGATTTTTAAAATTAACGTTACTAGACATACAGTGTGCGTTACAGCCAGACTAGTGCCGCAATAATGGCGGACAAATCCGTTTACATTTTTCCACATAAATACGGAATAACATCATAAATAGCTCTTACTTTTGGACGAGCTTCCATCAGATTCTTGGGCAAGTGGTCCTTTGTCCAAAAGAATCGTTGCTTGGTTGTAAAACGTCGTCTTCAACTTCGGAATTAGCAGCTAACAATAGCTATGTGGCCACAACATGCCCAAATCCTCAAAACGCAATACTAAGGAAATTCCGAAAATAGCAATATACTCGCATAAACTGATATAACTCGGTTTAAAATAACTTCGTTATGATGTTTCTAACACCTATATCGAATTAAATTACAGACGGATATATCTAAGGTCGATAACTGAGCGTTTCAAAATGCCATCCTGAGGTCCTGCTTTGCGCAATGACGAACGTCGAAAAGAGAGCTCCCCTCGTTCCTTGGCCTTTTATAAGCTCTGAGAACTACGTAGAAACTCCATTCCACTTCTCATTGGTTACTGACATCCAGGGGAAGGCGGGTGCAGTTCATGTCGACCCATAGGATACATACAGAGCTTTAAACTGATCTGAGAACAGAGCCTCGTTTTCAGACCTTCGCAGTTCCTGTCATGGATTTCGCTGCAGAAAGAGTTCTGGTTCACCCACAGACATAATTCAAACGGTTTTAGAAACTAGAGATTGTTTTCTATCCAATAGTAATAATAATATGCATATTGTAGGAGCAAGAATTGAGTACGAGGCAGTTTAATTTGGAGACCAATTTTTCCAAGATCGAAATAGCACCCCCCATAGGCTCAAGAGGTTAATCCGTGATTGACTGTAGACCCTGACACATACCTCTTGTGTCTGAGCCGTTGAATTGCGACTCTACTTTGTCTCTATACTGACGCTTAGCTTGTTTGATTGTTTGATTGCCATGTTTCCGGTCACCTTGCCCTGGTTAAAAGCAGTGGTTCGCGCTTTCAGTTTCGCGCGAATGCTGCCATCAATCCACGGTTTCTGTTTTGGGAATGTTTTAATAGTTGCTGTGGGTACGACATCGCCGATGCACTTGCTAATAAACTCGCTCACCGAATCAGCGTATTTGTCAATGTTGTTGTTTGACACAATGCGGAACATATCCCAATCCACGTGATCGAAGCAATCTTGAAGCGTGGAATCAGATTGGTCGGACCAGCGTTGAACAGACCTGAGCGCGGGAGCTTCCTGTTTTAGTCTCTGTCAATAGGCAGGGAGCAACAAAATGGAGTCGTGGTCAGGTTTTCCGAAAGGAGGGTAGGTGAGGGCATTATATGCATCGCGGAAGTTAGAATAACAATGATCTAGGGTTTTACCAGCCCTGGTAGCACAATCGATATATGCTGATAGAATTTAGGGAGTCTTGTTTTCAGATTAGCCTTGTTAAAATCCCAGCTACAATGAATGCAGCCTCAGGATATGTGGTTTCCAGTTTACATAGAGTCAAATAAAGTTTGTTCAGGGCCATCGATGTGTCTGCTTGGGGGGGAATATATGCGGCTGTGATTATAATCGAAGAGAATTCTCTTGGTAGATAATGCGGTCGACATTTGATTGTGAGGAATTCTAAGTCAGGTGAACAGAAGGACTTGAGTTTCTGTATGTTGTTATGATCACACCATGTCTCGTTAATCATAAGGCATACCCCCCCCCCGCCCCTCTTCTTACCAGAAAGATGCTTGTGTCTGTCGGCGCGATGCGTGAAGAAACCAGGTGGCTGTACCGACTCCGATAGCGTGTCTCGAGTGAGCCATGTTTCCGTGAAGCAAAGAACGTTACAGTCTCTTATGTCTCTCTGGAATGCTACCCTTGCTCGGATTTCATCAACCTTGTTGTCAAGAGACTGGACATTGGCGAGTAGTATGCCTGGGAGCGGTGCGCGATGTGCCCGTCCCCGGAGCCTGACCAAAAGACCGCTTCGTCTGCCCCTTTTACGGTGTCGTTGTTTTGGTTCGCCGGCTGGGATCCGATCCATTGTCCTGGGTGGTGGGCAAAACAGAGGATCCGCTTCGGGAAAGTCGTGTTCCTGGTCGTAATGATGGTGAGTTGACGTTGCTCTTATATCCAGTAGTTCCTCCCGACTGTATGTAATAAAACCTAAGATTACCTGGGGTAACAATGTAAGAAATAACACGTAATAAAACAAAATACTGCATAGTTTCCTAGGAACGTGAAGCGAGGCGGCCATCTCTGTCGGCGCCGGAAGTTTACACACAATACTCCATAATATAACCCAATGTAATGAAATACATTTCATCTACTTTGAGAGAAATGTGTTTACATTGCAATAACAATGTTTTATTTGCATTACAATTATTAGGTTTACTTGAATGCCCCCAACTGTACACTTTCACAAAAAGGTTATAGTTGGTACCAAAAAAGGTTCTAAAGTTATATTTAGTACCAAAAAAGGTCCAAATTGGTACCAAAAAAGGTTCTAAAGTTATATTTAGTACCAAAAAGGTCCAAATTGGAGCACGCGCATCAATGGATCCGGAAGCTGTGCGTTGATATGATTCTGGACAGTCAGATAGAACAATGACAAGAAGCTGCCAAGTTGGGAATTGTTGGTGGCTTGTTTTATCTAGTTTTATCTTGTTCTTGATACCATGTCTTCGTTACACTGATAGAAACAGAGGGTTCTTCATTACACTGTTAAACATTTTCCCGGCTACAACTTTCAGTGAAAATACAGTATATAAGCAAAAAGTTTCTGTATTCTTAAAGCTATTATTGTTGTATGGGACAGTATGCTGCTGTATTGTGAAAACTTGGGAGGGAACCTCACTTGGGATTTGAACTCACAACCTCTCGTTTGCCAGCAACCTGACTTTCCTGGCATGTCACCGGTTCTGTGGGTATGAAAGAGATTAATAAAAGATTAGCACCAATAGACATTCTGTCATTTGTCCCTATGGTGGACCATTTTTGGGTGCCATGTAGAACCCTTACATTTTTTAGAACAATCGCATAAACACTGTTTATTTTTTGTCCCTGTAGGGGAACCCAATTGGGTTCTATACATAAAATCCTCTCGTGAAGAACCCTCTAGTTGAAGGTAGAACTAATGACAGGTTCTACAGTTATACTTATAGGACACTTCAGATTCGCTTATGACACACACGCTGTTAGGTACCCACATGGTACTGATCAGTACCTTTAACCTGTTTGGGCTGCAGCCCGACGTCGGTACACTTATGACAACATCCAGCTCAAGTGCAGGGCGCGAAATTCAAAAGATATTTTTTTTAAATATTTAACTTTCACACATTAACAAGTCCAATACAGCATATGAAAGGTACACATCTTGTGAATCCAGCCAACATGTCCGATTTTTAAAATGTTTTACAGGGAAGACACAATATGTAAATCTATTAGCTAACCACGTTAGCAAAAGACACCACTTTTTTACTCCACCAGTTTTTTACTCCATCAGTAGCTATCACAAATTCGACCAAATAAAGATATAAATAGCCACTAACCAAGAAACAACTTCATCAGATGACAGTCTGATAACATATTTATTGTATAGCATGTTTTGTTCGAAAAATGTGCATATTTCAGGTATAAATCATAGTTTACATTTCAGCTACAATCAGAAATTGCCCCGAAAGCAGCCATAATATTTACAGACACCAACGTCAAATACCTAATTACTCATCATAAAACATTTCTGAAAAATACATAGTGTACAGCAATTGAAAGACAGGCATCTTGTGATTCCAGACAATATTTCCGATTTATTAAATGTTTTACAGCGAAAACAAAATGTAGCGTTATATTAGCGTAGCCACAATAGCCAGAAACACTTGGGCGCCGACGACCAGTTCACATGCACGACAGATATTAGAAATAGCATCATAAAATGTTTCTTACTTTTGGTGATCTTCCGTCAGAATGTTGGACAAGGTGTCCTTTGTCCAGAACAGTCGTTGTTTGGATCTGGAACGGCAAATTTCCCTCTTCATTTAGCATGGGCACTTGCCAAGTGGCACGGATCTCTCCAACGTCAACAAAGTCAGAGAACGGAACACGGCAAAACTCCCGAAAAAATTTCAATAATCTGATTAAACTATATTGAAAAAACATACTTTACGATGATATGGTCACATGTATCAAATAAAATCAGAGCCGGAGATAGTAGTCATCCATAACGGCAGCTAAACAGAAGGCAATCCCACTGTCCACCTGGCGCTGCCAAGAGTACCGGAAATGAGGGATACGTCATACAAAGAGATTGTATTCAAATTCAGATCAAGATAAACACGAAATTTCTTCTATCACAGCCTCTTGACATCCAGAGGAAGGTATATGAAGTGCACGTAGACTCTTACGTATCATGCCCATGTATAGGCAGGAAGTTGAACAGAGCATCGATTTCAGACATTCCACTTCCTGGTCAGGAAATGTGCTGCAGAATGAGTTCTGTTTCACTCAGAGAAATAATTCAAACGGTTTTAGAAACTAGAGAGTGTTTTCTATCCAATAGTAATAATAATATGCATATTGTACGAGCAAGAATTGAGTACGAGGCCGTTTGAAATGGGCATCTTTTATCTGGCTACTCAATACTGCCCCTTGCAGCCATAAGAAGTTTTAAGGGTACATGTGCGCAAAATGAAGTATAATGGTACATTTTCAAGTCAATATGTTCAATATAAGGTACAATCATTACAATCAAACTTATATTTGTGCCAACCGTTAATGGAAGTGTTCTACCAGTTTAAGTGGTTTTATCGTTATGTTGATTAAGGCTGAACACCTCATTTGTAGGGGCTTGTGACAATCAAGAGCTGCAATGTTATGAGGTTACTGTGTATTTTCCAGTAACTTAAAGATATACTTCTCCTTAATGTAACCGCTGTGTCAGATTTCAAAAAAGCTTTATGGCAAAAGCACACCATGCAATAATCTGAGTACAGTGCTCAGACACAAAAACAAGCCATACAGATACCCGCCATGTTGTGGAGTCAACAAAAGTCAGAAATAGCATTATAAATATTCACTTACCTTTGATGATCTTCATCGGAATGCACTCCCAGGAATCCCAGTTCCACAATAAATGTTTGTTTTGTTCGATAAAGTCCATCATTTATGTCCAAATACCTCCTTTTCGTTCACGCATTTAGTACACTAATCCAAATGCACAACGCGCGAGCACTAAGTCCAGACAAAAAGTCTAAAAAGTTATATTACAGTTCGTAGAAACATGTCAAACGATGTATAGAATCAATCTTTAGGATGTTTTTATTATAAATCTTCAATAATGTTTCAACCGGAAAATTCCTTTGTCTTTAGAAATGAAAAGGAACAGAGCTCGCTCTCTCGGCCATGCGCCTGACTTAGCTCATGGCATTCTGCCAGAACCCTTAGTCAAACAGCTCTTATTCGCTCCCCCTTCACGGTAGAAGCCTGAAACAAGGTTCTAAAGACTGTTGACATCTAGTGGAAGCCTTAGGAAGTGCAATCGGACCAAATTTACACTGTATCTTGGATAGGCAAAGACTTGAAAACCTACAAACCTCAGATTTCCCACTTCCTGGTTGGATTGTTTCTCAGGGTTTTGCCTGCCATATGAGTTCTGTTATACTCACAGACATCATTCAAACAGTTTTAGAAACTTCAGAGTGTTTTCTATCCAAATCTACTAATATGCATATCTTAGCTTCTAGGCCTGAGTAGCAGGCAGTTGACTCTGGGCACGCTTTTCATCCGAACCTGAAAATAGCGCCCCAAGCCATAAGAAGTTAATGGCAATTGGTCACCAGGAAGTTCATGTTTATTTTTCAATAACTTACTGTCAGCTTGCTGCAAACACTTACTGTAAAATTCACACAAACTTACTGTGGCTGATCTCTGTCACGATCACTGACCTGAAGGTCAGTTTGCTGTCAACCAAGATGTTGAAGACATCCAAGGCTGCACACCACAAAGAATGCTTAGTAGTGGTCAATTGTTGTTTATTTTTGTAATCAGTAAAGTTTTGCCCCAGCCCCATCTAACACACTTGACTCCAATAATCACCTAATCATGATCTTCAGTTTAGAATGACATTACTTTATATCAGGCGTGTTTGCTAGGGATGGGGGGAAAGTGTGACATCAATCAGGCCCTGGAGGACTGGACTCGCCCTGGTACACTGTAGTATACGGTAAAATTACAGGAACACAATAACAGTGTAGCATTTCATGGCATAAAGGTAAAGATCGTGGAGAGGGAAAGAACAGGACTTCACAACCATCACAGCAGTAAAGAACCCTACCTGAAAAATGGTTACACATATCATAGCGTCTTATGGATACTTAGAACAGAGGTCTATTGAGTTGGTGATGGAAAATACCGCCACAATGGGTTCAAAAGACAGATCCTTAAAATATACGCACACGCACGCATATACAGAAACACACATACGCACACAGATACACACACGTCAAAGCATGTAAACCCAGCTAAACCTCTTCCTGAGAGAGAGGGGGGGGGGGGAGTGTGTGTACGTGCATACATGCTTAGGTGGGTGCAACAGAGAGATAAGGGAGAGAGAAGGGAATAATACATTTGAGAGAGAGGAAGGAATGGGAGAGCTGTGACCTTGGTAGAGAGAGAGAGAGAGAGAGAGAGAGAGAGAGAGAGAGAGAGAGAGAGAGAGAGAGAGAGAGAGAGAGAATTAGCTATTAAAGACTACCAGAATCCCTCTGGATTCTCCAATGAACTACAGGACAAAATACAAACCATCCAACCCGAAAAGTCCTGTGGTGTTGATGGTATCCTAAATGTAATGATAAAATATACAGACGACAAATTCCAATTGGCTATACTAAAACTCTTTAACATCCTCCTTAGCTCTGGCATCTTCCCCAAAATTTGGAACCAAGGACTGATCACCCCAATCCACAAAAGTGGAGAGAAATGTGACCCTAATAACTACTATGGGATATGCGTCAACAGCAACTTTGGGAAAGTCCTTCGCATTATCATGTGTAGCTCAGTTGGTAGAGAATGACACGAGGGTTGTGGGTTAGATTCCCACAGCGGACCAATACAAAGAAAATATTAAAATGTATGCACGCATTACTTTAAGTCGCTCTGGATAAGAGCGGAAACTTGAGTTGCACTTCCTGACCTCCTGCCCAGTGTGACTCGTTTCAGGAAGCTAGACGTATGTCGCAGGTCACCACTTCACACGAGAGGAGAATGTGAATGTATTTATTTTGATCAAAATGAGTTTATTGGCAGAAATTTTTTCTGGTACATGTGAACTTTCATGTGCCTTAATAACAAACTTGTATGCCATCTGTAAATACGAATAAAATTGTTAAATTATGAGCCTAGTTGATTTAGCCACAGAAAAAGTAAGGAACCGTCCTGCTAGCCATGATTGGCTGAGATAATGAATGTGCTGGACATTCCGAGAGATTAGTTCGGATTGGTCTACCATGTAGCACGCCACTGTCTACAAAATTAACTGCTCAGTTTGTGTAGATAATCCTTGCTACTGCAGCTTTTTTTAAAGATATCACAGAGAACTGCAAAAGTGTTGCTACTGCTCTCAATAACATTGCTGCCCTGAATTTATCATGCACTATTTATAAAAGTCAGTGGGAAAAACGCTCACTCACACAGAACCACCTTATCGCCTTGATCTCTCTTTTTCCCCTCTCTCTCCAGATGACATCCTGCGACTAGTGAGGTCTGGCCACCCAACAACCTGCTCGCTCGACCCCATCCCCTCCTCCCTTCTCCAGACCATATCTGGAGACCTCCCATTCCTTACTTCCCTCATTAACTCATCCCTGACCACTGGCTGCGTCCCCTCTGACTTCAAAATGGCCCGAGTTGCTCCCCTCCTCAAGAAACCAACACTCGACTCATCTGAAGTCAAACTATAGACCTGTATGCCTTCTTTCTTTTCTTTCCAAAACACTTGAGCGTGCCGTCTCTGATCAACTCTATCGTTATCTTTCTCAGAACGATATTCTTGACCCTAACTAGTCAGACTAGAGTCACAGAGGCTCTCCGCACTGGCAAAGCTGATTCTCTCTCCTCTGTTCTCCTCCTCCTAGATCTATCCGCTGCCTTCGACACCGTGAACCATCAGATCCTCCTCTCCACCCTCTCAGGGCTGGGCGTCTCAGACTCTGCACACTCTTGGATTGCACCCTACCTGGAAGGCCGCTCCTACCAGGTGACGTTGAGAGGATCTGTGTCTGCACCACATACTCTCACTAATGGTGCCTCCCAGGACTCTGCTCTAGGCCCTCCTCTTCTCTCTATACACCAAGTCACTTAGCTCCATCATGTCCTCACTTGGTCTCTCCTATTATTGCTATACGGATGACACTCAACTTTCTCCTTCCCCTCTTCTGATACCCAGGTGGCGACATGCATCTCTGCGTGCCTGGCAGATATCTGAACTTGGATGTCGGCCCACCACCTCAAGCTCAACCTCAACAAGACGGAGCTGCTCTTCCTCCCGGGGAAGGCCTTGGCGTGACCCTGGACAAACACCTTGTCATTCTCTGCAAACAGCAAAGCAGTGACTCGCTCCTGCAGGTTCATGCTCTACAACATCCGTAGAGTACAACCCTACCTCACACAAGAAGCAGCCTGGGTCCTAATCTAGGCACTTGTCCTTTCCCGTTTCGTCTATTGCAACTCGCTGTTGGCTGGGCTCCCCGCTTGTGCCATCAAACCTCTGCAACTTATCCAGAACGCTGCAGCCCGCCTGGTGTTCAACCTTCCAAAGTTCTCCCATGTCACCCCGCTCCTCCGCACACTCCACTGGCTTCCTATCGAACCTCACATCCACTACAAGACCATGGAGCAGCAATAGGAACTGCCCCTCCCTACCTTCAGGCTATGCCCAAACCCTACACTCCAACCCGATCACTCCATTCTGCCACCTCAGGTCTCTTGGCCCCCCCAGCCCCAGGAGGGCAGCTCCCACTCAGCCCAGTCCAAGCAATTCTCTGTCCTGGCACCCCAATGGTGGAACCAGCTTCCCCCTGAAGCTAGGACAGCAGAGTCCCTGCCCAACTTCCCGAAAACATCTGAAACTTCTTCAAACAGTATCTAAAATAATACTCCTCCTCACCTGTTTTACCAGCACTTGCACTTGACCCCCCCCCCCCCCCCCCCCCACGCACCCTCAAGCTCTGACTCTACTGATAGCTACAATAATGAGAAAAATGTACTTTCCATGCCTGTGATTTGTGGTTGTCCCACCTAGCTATCTTTAGGTGAATGCACTACCTCTAAGTCGCTCTGGATAAGAACGTCTGCTAAATGACAAAAATCTAAATGTAAAAAGTTGCGTTGGACTTCTTTCTGGAGGACGATCGTGCCATGCTGACTCTTTGACTCTGAAAATGAATCAGACGATGAGGAAATCCCTGATTTGGGTAAAAACATTTTCATTGAACCAGACATTGTAGAGTCTTCTGATGACAGTGATGGGGAAGAAACGGCGATCAACAGTGTTGTTGTCAGGGAAGAGGTTCACTGAGTTTTGAAATCAGTGGAATGCCTGGTGGAAGCAGAGTATGATAAGGAGATTAATACAATTCTGGACTATGATTGCAAATTCGGATGGGGTCGAAAAGAGAACACAGGCTGTTGTATAAAACACCTGTCTCCGAATTACATCTTCAAACTAAGGGCAACCATGGCATCTGTGACAGAGAGGGAGAAATATCTGATAATTATTTTGTCATTGCACACTGTCAGTGTGAACCAGAGTGACTTGACACAACGGGCCAAGCAAGCTGTACAAAACGGAAACAACACAGGAAATCTTATTTAATGAAAGGTGTTCCAGTCTGCCGTGAAGCGTTCATCCATGTATACGGAAAGAGTAGCTACATTTTCAGATATTATACATTTATTTTTGTAAGAAAGCCAATTTCATTGCAAGTTAAAGCGTACTGTTAGCTAGCTAGCTAACGTTAGCTGGCTCGCTGGCTAATATTACGTGTATGATCTGTGTAGTAATATTATTTGTATCTCTGAACGCCATTTGCATTGCTGGTTTTAGACTAATGTTAGCTAGCTAACTAACATTGAACCTAGTTGGTCAGCTTTAGCTAGCTAAGACAATCAGTTTGTATTGCTAGTCCTCTATGGGTTGGGATTATGGTTCATTGTTTAGCTAGTTTACTAGCTTACTAGCTAGCTACATGTCTAAACAAAAAACTGTCCAGATGATTACATGGCCCATCAAGTTAGCCAGTTATGTCTGATTACGGCCATCTGTTGTATAATAATGCTAAAATATCTGTATCTCGAATTTGTCTTTCAGCATCAGTAGAACACGCCTGACTCTCTTCCACCAGTCATACAAGGAGAATGATCTAATGCCTCCCCCAAAAAAAGAGAGCCGGCCCAAGCAAGCACAGGTTATACCTGAACCACAGTCTGGACCTTCACTTCCTGATCACAGGCCACACCAAGTTTGATTTTATTTGATATAGTGTGTGTTTACCAGAGACGATAATGTGGAGAACAACATGACCTGCACCAAAGTCAGATTAGCATGTAGACCAAGGACTAGATCAAGTGTATTTCTACCTGGAGTTGTTCCTTATTGTAGGCTACTACTTTCACCTCTTTTAGTCTTGAAATCTTCGTTTTTTTTACTACACTACTTACTCTGTTGAGCACCATGGCCTCACATGTGCATCTGTATTTGTATTTATGCCACGGCAGCAGCTACTCTTCCTGGGGTCCAGCAAAATTAAGGGAGTTAAACAATTTAAAAAACATTACAATACATTCACAACATATTTCACAAACCATTAAGTGTGTGCCCTTAAAGAGATGGGTGGGGCTAAGGCTTAAGAAGGTGTTAACGATGCTGAATGGGTGTAGAAAAAAAGAGCTCCCCAATAGGTGGACCAAGGGACATTTTCTCAAAAGTGTGGTTACAAGTTAACAACTTTCAAAGCAGAATTACTTTCCTATTGTTCCTCAACTGCAGTGTATGATAAACCATTTTCTAGGTCTGGAGACTTTACTTTTACCCAATGTAAAAAACACAATTTCAAATGTTGCTACATATTACCGAATACAGGTGGTGGATCACAAATGTATGACTGTATTCGACACATATTCCCCTCAGATTACACAGACCCACTAAGAATAGAAAACAAACTCCCAAATCTATTAGGTGAAATACCACAGTGTGCCATCACAGCAGCAAGATTTGTGACCTGGGCCAAAAGAAAAGGGCAACCAGTGAAGAACAAACACCATTGTTAATAAAACCCCTATTTATGTTTATTTATTTTCTCTTTTGTACTTGAACTATCTGCACATGAAATCAAATCCAATTTTATTGGTCACATAAACTGTAAATTACAGTGCATTCTGAAAGTATTCAGACCCCTTTAGTTTTTCCACATTTTGTTACGTTACATATTATTCTAAAATTCATTAAATTGTGTTTTTTCCTCATCAATCTATACACAATACCCCACAATGGCAAAGTGAAAACAGTTTTTATACATTTTAGCAAATTGATTAAAAATAAAAAACTGAAATACCTTATTTACATAAGTATTCAGACCCTTTGCTATGAGACTCGAAATTGAGCTCAGGTGCATCCTGTTTCCATTGATCATCCTTGAGATGTTTCTACAACTTGACTGGAGTCCACCTATGGTCAATTCAATTGATTAGACAGGATTTGGAAAGGCACACACCTGTCTATATAAGGTCCCACAGTTGACAGTGCATGTCAGAGCAAAAACCAAGCCATGAGATCGAAGGAATTGTCCGTAGAGCTCCGAGACAGGGTTGTGTCGAGGAACAGATCTGGGTAAGGGTACCAAAAAATGTCTGCAGCATTTAATGTCCCCAAGAACACAGTGGCCTCCATCATTCTTAAATGGAAGAAGTTTGGAACCATCAAGACTCTTCCTAGATCTGGCCGCCTGGCCAAACTGAGCAATCAGGAGAGAAGGGCCTTGGTCAGGGAGGTGACCAAGTACCCGATGGTCACTCTGACAGAGCTCCAGAGTTCCTCTGTGGAGATGGAAGAATCTTCCAGAAGGACAACCATCTCTGCAGCACTCCCCCAAACAGGCCTTTATGGTAGAGTGGCCAGACGAAAGCCAATCCTCAGTAAAAGGCACGACAGCCCACTTGGAGTTTGCCAAAAGGAACCTAAAGAATCTCAGACCATGAGAGTCAAAATTCTCTGGTCTGATGAAACCAAGATTGAACTCTTTGGCCAGAATGCCAAGCGTCAGGTCTGGAGGAAACCTGGCACCATCCTTACGGTGAAGCATGGTGGTGGCAGCATCATGCTGTGGAGATGTTTTTCAGCGGCAGGGCCTGGGAGACTAGTCAGGATCGAGGGAAAGATGAACGGCACAAAGTACAGAAAGATACTTGATGAAAACCTGCTCCAGAGAGCTCAGGACCTCAGACTAGGGCGAAAGTTCATCTTCTAACAGGACAACGACCCTAAGCACACAGCTAAGACAACTCAGGAGTGGCTTTCGGGACAAGTCACTGAATGTCCTTGAGTAGCTCAGACAGAGCCTGGACTTGAACCCGATCGAACATATCCGGAGAGACCTGAAAATAGCTGTGCAGCGACGCTCCCCATCCAGCCTGACAGAGCTTGAGTGGATCTGCAGAGAAGAATGGGAGAAACTCCGCAAATATAGGTGTGCCAAGCTTGTATCATCATACCCAATAAGACTCAAGGCTGTAATTGTTGCCAAAGATGCTTCAACAAAGTACTGAGTAAAGAGTCTGAATACTTATCTAAATGTGATATTTCAGCTTTTTATTTTGTATCCATTTACAAACATTTCTAAAATACAGTTTTTGCTTTGTCATTATGGGGTATTGTGTGTAGATTGATCAGGAAAAAAAACAATTTAATACATTTTAGAATAAGGCTGTAACAAGTTAAGGGGTCTGAATACTTTCCGAATGCACTGTATTTAACAGATGTTATTGCGGGTGTAGCAAAATGCTAGTTACAACACTGAGGCAGAAAGGACCTGCAGCACTACAGAGAGCACTTGAGAAACAGAAAACGTTGAACACTTAGAACTGGAGGAATGGAACTACTGGAATTGGAAGAATAGAACTCTTAGAACTATGGTGTTCTAGAACAGGAAAGGGTTGTCTAATGACCAGTTAGCCTTTTAAAAGGATCAACTTCTATTAGCTAACACAGCGTGCCATTGCAACACAGGAGTGATGGTTGCTGATAATGGGCCTCTGCACACCTATGTAGATAATTTTTTAATTTTTTAAATCAGCCGTTTCTATTTCCGTTTCCAGCTAATAGTCATTTACAACATTAATGTCTACACTGTATTTCTGATCAATTTTATGTTATTTTAATGGACAAAAAATGAGCTTTTCTTCAAAAAACAAGGACATTTCTAAGTGACCCTAAACTTTTGAACGGTAGTGTAATATTTGACTAAAGCATAATCATTTCAAACCTTGCTTTCATTTGTATACGATCACGTGTCTCTATATTATGCGTGGAATACTTGGGAACAGATTTCCATAATGGTACACTTGGAGCAGATTTTGTGGTGTTTTTACAGTCTTATATCCAACGTTGAAATTTCTCAACAAAAACCTTTACAAAATTAAAAAGATTTTGCTCAGAAAACATGGGGGAGGTGGGGGGACAAATAAAACCACCACGGGCTGCCGTTTGGGGAACCCTGCTCTATATACTTTTCATCAGAGCCCTATGGGGCCTGGTCAAAAGTAGTTTCCTATATAGGGAATGGACAAATCCACGTCAGCGGGATGGAAAATACTTTTGGGCATCTCAAATTGTTCTGCCAATTCTCACATAGTAACTTCATTGGAAGGAAGGATATTTTAAATAATTTTTTATTTAACATATCACAAACCATTTTTTAGAAAATCATGAGGAAATTGTCAATTTTAGGCCGTTTTTTATCTACAGCATACATTTCTCCTGTAAGACCTTATGAGCTGTGAACCGTCCATGATACAGACAACATCTTGCTGTCATCATTCTCCTTATAGTGTGTACTCTAACTTAAAGAGTATGTTAAGATTCTGAAATGCACATTTTCACATGAATTTACTCAAGAGTAAAAATATGAATCTCCAAACTACCCTTATTGGTTTTGTTCATTTTAAGACGTATTGTTTGGAACAATATACTCTACAAGTACATCACATTTCCAGAGTGGGCTCTCTGCTAATTCTCAAGTTATGTTATGACATGTTATGAGAACCACCAGCACAGTGAATAGGAAAATGGATATAAAGAGAACTCCCTCTGCTGGTGATTTGCTGAATGTGCAATCCTAAAGGAGGGCTGTGATTGGTTAATGGGATTTAAGGGATACTTTGGGATTTTGGCAGAGTCAGATGAGAGTCACAATTTTTATGTCTCTATGTCCAGTATGAAGGAAGTTGGAGGTAGGTTCACGAGCCAATGCTACCTAGCATTGGCGCAATGACTGGAAGTCTATGGGTATCTGCTAGCATAGATTTCCAGTCATTGCGCTAATGCTAGTTAGCAATTGCGCTAGCGCTAGTTAGCAACTTCCTTCAAACTGAGATATTCATATAAATATTCATATAAATATTATTTACGGTTGAATAAATGAATGTGAACAAACAAATCTGAATCTATACATACTCCATATTTGAGAGCAAACTAAATATTTGTATGAACATAACAATATTCAACAACTGAGATATAAACTGAACAAGTTCGACAGACATGTGACTAACAGAAATTGAATAATGTGTCCCTGGACAAAGGGGTCAAAATCAAAAGTGACAGTCAGTATCTGGTGTGGCCACCAGCTGCATTAAGTACTGCAGTGCATCTCCTCCTCGTGGACTGCACCAGGTTTGAAAGTTCTTGCTGTGAGATGGATGTTACCCCAGTCTTCCACCAAGGCACCTGCAAGTTCCCGGACATTTCTGGGGGGAATGGCCCTGGCCCTCACTCTCCGATCCAACAGTTCCCAGACATGCTCAATGGGATTGAGATCCGGGCTCTTCGCTGGCCATGGCAGAACACTGACATTCCTGTCACCAGCAGTATGGCTGGTGGCATTGTCATGCTGGAGGGTCATGTCAGGATGAGCCTGCAGGAAGGGTACCACATGAGGGAGGAGGATTTCATCCCTGTAACGCCCCAGACCATGACGGACCTTCCACCTCCAAATCGATCCCGCTCCAGAGTACAGGGCTCAGTGTAACGCTCATTCTTTCAACAATAAACGCGAATCCGACCATCACCCCTGGTGAGACAAAACCGCAACACGTCAGTGAAGAGCACTTCTTGCCAGTCCTGTCTAGTCCAGCGACGGTGGGTTTGTGCCCATAGGCGAAGTTGTTGCCAGTGATGTCTGGTGAGGACCTGCCTTACCACAGGCCTACAAGCCCTCAGTCCAGCCTCTCTCAGCCTATTGCGGACAGTCTGAGCACTGATGGAGGGATTATGTGTTCCTGGTGTAACTCGGACAGTTGTTGTTGCCATCCTGTACCTGTCCCGCAGGTGTGGAATCCCGCAGGTGTGGAATCGACCTGAATACGTTCCCATTTAGGTTATAACCTTTTATTGACTCCAGTTGGTTTGTTCATGGGTTACAGTACCTAAAAACGCAATCCTATACTGTATGTTTTATTTGAGCACACCAGAATTTCTAATTTCAATAGCACCAGAATATGACACAACTGTCAGAAGAGAAGAGAGGAGGTTGTAATATTGGAACAGAGGCTAGAATAACACATGATGAGAGAGAGCAGGTGTGAGAGAGAGAGAGAGAGAGAGGGGGAGAGAGAGAGAGAGAGGAGGTGTGAGAGAGAGAGAGGAGATGTGAGAGAGAGGTGTGTGAAAGAGAGAGAGGGGGGTGTGAGAGCGAGAGAGAGAGAGAGAGGGAGAGAGAGAGAAAGAGAGAGAAAGAGAGAGAAAGAGAGAGATGAGGAGGTGTGTGTGTGTGTGAGAGAGGGACCGAGAGAGAGAGAGAGAGAGAGAGAGAGAGAGAGAGAGAGAGAGAGAGAGAGAGAGAGAGAGAGAGAGAGAGAGAGAGAGAGAGAGACGGAGAGAGGGAGAGAGGGAGAGAGAGAGAGAGAGAGAGAGAGAGAGAGAGAGAGAGAGAGAGAGAGAGACGGAGAGAGGGAGAGAGAGAGGGAGAGAAAGAGAGCGAGCGAGAGAGAGAGAGAGAGAGACGGAGAGAGGGAGAGAGAGAGAGAGGGAGAGAGAGAGAGAGAGAGAGAGAGAGAGAGAGAGACGGAGAGAGGGAGAGAGAGAGAGAGAGAGGGAGAGAAAGAGAGCGAGAGAGAGAGAGAGAGAGAGAGAGAGAGAGAGAGAGAGAGAGAGAGAGAGAGACGAAGAGAGGGAGAGAGAGAGAGAGAGAGAGAGGGAGAGAAAGAGAGCGAGCGAGATAGAGAGGTGAGAGTTAGGTATTGTGGAATATAGACACTCACCAAGAAGAAGAAAGAGTACACCAGGATTGTTGAGGGAATGGAGGTAGGAATCACCTTCACATAGACAGGAGGTAGGAATCACCTTCACATAAACAGGAGGTGGGAATCACCTTCACATAAACAGGAGGTAGGAATCACCTTCACATAGACAGGAGGTAGGAATCACCTTCACATAAACAGGAGGTAGGAATCGCCTTCACATAGACAGGAGGTAGGAATCACCTTCACATAAACAGGAGGTGGGAATCACCTTCACATAGACAGGAGGTAGGAATCACCTTCACATAGACAGGAGGTAGGAATCACCTTCACATAAACAGGAGGTAGGAATCACCTTCACATAGACAGGAGGTAGGAATCACCTTCACATAAACAGGAGGTGGGAATCACCTTCACATAGACAGGAGGTAGGAATCACCTTCACATAAACAGGAGGTGGGAATCGCCTTCACATAGACAGGAGGTGGGAATCACCTTCACATAAACAGGAGGTGGGAATCACCTTCACATAAACAGGAGGTGGGAATCACCTTCACATAGACAGGAGGTGGGAATCACCTTCACATAGACAGGAGGTAGGAATCACCTTCACATAAACAGGAGGTGGGAATCACCTTCACATAAACAGGGGGTAGGAATCACCTTCACATAGACAGGAGGTAGGAATCACCTTCACATAGACAGGAGGTAGGAATCACCTTCACATAGACAGGAGGTAGGAATCACCTTCACATAGACAGGAGGTAGGAATCACCTTCACATAGACAGGAGGTAGGAATCACCTTCACATAGACAGGAGGTGGGAATCACCTTCACATAGACAGGAGGTAGGAATCACCTTCACATAGACAGGAGGTAGGAATCACCTTCACATAGACAGGAGGTAGGAATCACCTTCACATAGACAGGAGGTAGGAATCACCTTCACATAGACAGGAGGTAGGAATCACCTTCACATAAACAGGAGGTGGGAATCACCTTCACATAGACAGGAGGTAGGAATCACCTTCACATAAACAGGAGGTAGGAATCACCTTCACATAGACAGGAGGTGGGAATCACCTTCACATAGACAGGGGGTAGGAATCACCTTCACATAGACAGGAGGTAGGAATCACCTTCACATAGACAGGAGGTAGGAATCACCTTCACATAGACAGGAGGTAGGAATCACCTTCACATAGACAGGAGGTAGGAATCACCTTCACATAGACAGGGGGTAGGAATCACCTTCACATAGACAGGAGGTGGGAATCACCTTCACATAGACAGGAGGTAGGAATCACCTTCACATAGACAGAAGGTGGGAATCGCCTTCACATAGACAGGAGGTGGGAATCACCTTCACATAGACAGGAGGTAGGAATCACCTTCACATAGACATGAGATAGGAATCACCTTCACATAGACAGGGGGTAGGAATCACCTTCACATAGACAGAAGGTGGGAATCGCCTTCACATAGACAGGAGGTAGGAATCACCTTCACATAAACAGGAGGTGGGAATCACCTTCACATAGACATGAGGTAGGAATCACCTTCACATAGACAGGAGGTGGGAATCACCTTCACATAGACAGGGGGTAGGAATCACCTTCACATAGACAGAAGGTGGGAATCGCCTTCACATAGACAGGAGGTAGGAATCACCTTCACATAGACAGGAGGTAGGAATCACCTTCACATAGACATGAGATAGGAATCACCTTCACATAGACAGGGGGTAGGAATCACCTTCACATAGACAGGGGGTAGGAATCACCTTCACATAAACAGGAGGTGGGAATCACCTTCACATAGACAGGGGGTAGGAATCACCTTCACATAGACAGGAGGTGGGAATCACCTTCACATAGACAGGAGGTAGGAATCGCCTTCACATAGACAGAAGGTGGGAATCGCCTTCACATAGACAGGAGGTAGGAATCACCTTCACATAGACAGGAGGTAGGAATCACCTTCACATAGACATGAGATAGGAATCACCTTCACATAGACAGGGGGTAGGAATCACCTTCACATAAACAGGAGGTAGGAATCACCTTCACATAGACAGGGGGTAGGAATCACCTTCACATAAACAGGAGGTAGGAATCACCTTCACATAGACAGGAGGTAGGAATCGCCTTCACATAGACAGGAGGTAGGAATCACCTTCACATAGACAGGAGGTAGGAATCACCTTCACATAGACAGAAGGTGGGAATCGCCTTCACATAGACAGGAGGTAGGAATCACCTTCACATAGACATGAGATAGGAATCACCTTCACATAGACAGGAGGTAAGAATCACCTTCACATAGACATGAGATAGGAATCACCTTCACATAGACAGGAGGTAGGAATCACCTTCACATAGACAGCAGGTAGGAATCACCTTCACATAGACAGGGGGTAGGAATCACCTTCACATAGACAGGAGGTAGGAATCACCTTCACATAGACAGGAGGTAGGAATCACCTTCACATAGACAGGAGGTAGGAATCACCTTCACATAGACAGGAGGTAGGAATCACCTTCACATAGACAGGAGGTAGGAATCACCTTCACATAGACAGGAGGTAGGAAACACCTTCACATATACAGGGGGTAGGAATCACCTTACAATTTGGATCCCCCTACTCTTCCTGGGGTCCAGTAACATTAAGGCAGTTATACAATTTAAAATACTACAGGACATTACATTTCATAACACATTAAGTGTGCGTTCCCTCAGGCCACTACTCTACTATCACATATCTATAAAACAACACCCATCTGTACGTGTGTGTATAGTGCGTGTCTTATCATGTGTGTGTGTGTGTCTGTGCCTGTGTGTGTCTCTTCACACTCCCCGCTGATCCATATGGTGTATTTTTAACTGTTTTTAAATCTGTGAAGATTTCAGGGCCAGCCGTTCTGCCCTGTTCTGAGCCAATTGTAATTTTCCGAGGTCCCTCTTTGTGGCACCTGACAACACAACAGTAGTCCAGGTGCGACAAAACTAGAGCCTGTAGGACCTGCCTTGTTGATAGTGCTGTTAAGAAGGCAGAGCAGCGCTTTATTATGGACAGACCTCTCCCCGTCTCAGCTACGGTTGTATCAACATGGTTTGACCATGACAGTTTACAATCCAGGTTTATTTCAAGCAGTTTAGTCACCGCAACTTGCTCAATTTCCACATAATTTATTACAAGATTTAGTTCAGGTTTAGGGTTAAGTGAATGATTTGTCCCAAATACAATGCTTTTAGTTTTTGAAATATTTAGGACAAATGTATTCCATTGTCACCCATTCTGAAACTAAATGCAGCTCTTTGTTAAGGGTTGCAGTGATTTCACTCACTGTAGTAGATGACATGTATAGTGTTGAGTCATCCACATACATAGACACACTGGCTTTACTCAACGCCAGTGGCATGTCATTAGTAAAGATTGAGAAAAAGTAGGGGGCCTAGAAAGCTGTCCTGGGGAATTCCGGATACTACCTGGATTATGTTGGAGATGCTTCCATTAAAGAACACCCTCTGTGTTCTGTTAGACAGGTAACTCTTTATCCACAATATAGCAGGGGGTGTGAAGCCATAACACATACATTTTTCCATCAGCAGACTATCAATAATGTCAAAAGCCGAAGTCTAACAAAACAGCTCCAACAATCAATTTCTCTCAGCCAATCATCAGCCATTTGTGTACGTGTCGTGCTTGTTGAATGTTCTTCCCTATAAGCTGAAAGTCTGTTGTCAATTGTTTTTTTCAGAAGTTTACTTAGGGTTGGTAACAGGCTGATTGGTCGGCTATTTGAGCCAGTAAAGGGGGCTTCACTATTATTGGGTAGCGGAATGACTTTTGCTTCCCTCCAGGCCTGAGAGCATACGCTCTCTAGTAGGCTTAGATTTAAAATATGTCAAATAGGGGTGGCAAAATCCTCCACTATTATCCTCAGTAATGTTGCATTCAAGTTGGCTTGTCATTGTTGATAGACATCAATCATTTTCCACCTCTTTCACACCCACTTTACGGAATTCAAAATTACAATGCTTGTCTTTCATAATTTGGTCAGATATACTTGGATGTGTAGTCTCAGCGTTTGTTGCTGGCATGTTATGCCTAAATTTGCTAATCTTGCCAATGAAAAAATCATTAAAGTAATTGGCAATATCAGTGGGTTTTGTGATGAATGAGTCATCTGATTCAATGAATGATGGAGCTGAGTTTGCCTTTTTGCCCAACATTACATTTAAGGTGCTTCTAAACTTTTTTCTGTCATTCTTTATATCATTTATCTTTGTTTCATAGTATAGTTTCTTCTTCTTTTTATTCAGTTTAGTCACATGATTTCTCAATTTGCAGTACGTTTGCCAATAGCTTGTGCAGCCAGACTTATCTGTCATTCCTTTTGCCTCATCCTTCTCAACCATACAATTTTTCAATTCCCCATCAATCCACAGGTATTTAACAGTTTTTACAGTCGTTTTCTTAATGGGTTTGTGCTTATTAGTAACTGGAATAAGCAATTTCATAAATGTGTCAAGTGCAGCGTCTGGTTGCCCCTCATTACACACCACAGAGCCAACAAATATTATTTATATCAAAAAGAAAAGAATCACTTCAAAACTATTGTATGACTTCTCATACACTATATTAGGCCTATCCTTTGGAACTTTGGTTTTCCTAGATATGGCTACTATATTGTGGTCAATACATCCGATGGATTTGGCTGATGCGTGAACGCAAATTTCAAATCAAATCAAATGTATTTGGTTCCATACACATATTTATCAGATGTTATTGCGGGTGTAGCGAAATGCTTGTGTTTCTAGCTCCACAGTGCAGTAGAATCTAACAATTCACAACAATACACACACATCTAAAAGTAAAAGAATGGAATTAAGAAATACATTTGAAGTCGGAAGTTTACATACACCTGAGCCAAATACATTTCAACTCAGTTTTCACAATTCCTGACATTTAATCCTAGTAAAAAGTCCCTGTCTTAGGTCAGTTAGGGTTATCACTTTATTTTAAGAATGTGAAATGTCAGAATAATAGTAGAGAAAATGATTTATTTCAACTTTAATTCCTTTCATCACATTCCCAGTGGGTCAGAAGTTTACATACACTCAATTAGTATTTGGTAGCATTGTCTTTAAATTGTTTAACTTGGGTCAAATGTTTTGGGTAGCCTTCCACAAGCTTCCCACAATAAGTTGGGTGAATTTTGGCCCATTCCTCCTGACAAAGCTGGTGTAACTGAGTCAGGTTTGTAGGCCTCCTTGCTCACACACGCTTTTTCAGTTCTGCCCACAAATTGTCTATGGGGTTGAGGTCAGGGCGTTGTGATGCCACTCCAATACCTTGACTTTGTTGTCCTTAAGCCATTTTGCCACAACTTTGGAAGTTTGCTTGGGGTCATTGTCCATTTGGAAGACCCATTTGTGACCAAGCTTTAACTTCCTGTCTGAATTCTTGAGATGTTGCTTCAATATATCCACATAATTTTCAATTCCTCATGATGCCATCTATTTTGTGAAGTGCAGCAAAGCACCCTCACAACATGATGCTGCCACCCCCGTGCTTCACGATTGGGATGGTGTTCTTCGGCTTGCAAGCTCCCCCTTTTTCCTCCAAACATAACGATGGTCATTATGGCCAAACAGTTCTATTTTTGTTTCATCAGACCAGAGGATATTTCTCCAAAAAGTACGATCTTTGTCCCCATTTGCAGTTGCATACCGTAGTCTGGCTTTTTTATGGCGGTTTTGGAGCAGTGGCTTCTTCCTTGCTGAGGTGCCTTTCAGGTTATGTCGAGATAGGACTCATTTTACTGTGGATATAGATCATTTTGTACCTGTTTCCTCCAGCATCTTCACAGGGTCCTTTGCTGTTGTTCTGGGATTGATTTGTGCTTTTTGCACCAAAGTACCTTCATCTCTAGGAGACAGAACGCGTCTCCTTCCTGAGCGGTATGACGGCTGCGTAGTCCCATGATGTTTCTTGGCAATTTCTCGCATGGAATAGCCTTCCTTTCTCAGAACAAGAATAGACTGATGAGTATCAGAAGAAAGTTCTTTGTTTCTGGCCATTTTGAGCCTGTAATCAAACCAATCGAACAAATGCTGATTCTCCAGATACTCAACTAGTCCAAAGAATGCCAGTTTTTTGCTTCTTAATTAGCACAACAGTTTTCAGCTGTGCTAACATAATTGCAAAAGGGTTTTCTAATGATCAATTAGCCTTTTAAAATTATAAACTTGGATTAGCTAACACAACATGCCATTGGAACACAGGAGGGATGGTTGCTGATAATGGGCCTTTGTACGCCTATGTAGATATTCCATAAAAAATCTGCCATTTCCAGCTACAATAGTATATTTACAACATTAACAACGTCTACACTGTTTTTGTTATTAATTTGATGCTATTTTAATGGACAAAAAAATTGCTTTTCTTTCAGAAACAAGGACATTTCTAAGTGATCCCAAACTTTTCAACAGTAGTGTAAGTATTAGGGCAAGCAATGTCAGAATGGCATTGACTAAAATACAGTAGAATAGAATGCAGTATATACATATGAGATGAGTAAAGCAGTACGTAATCATTATTAAAATGACTAGTGTTCCATTATTAAAGTGGCCAGTTATTCCTTGTCTATGTATATAGGGCAGCAGCTTCTAAGATGCAGAGTTGAGTAACCGGATGGTATCCGGCTAGTGATGGCTATTTAACAGTCTGATGGCCTTGAGATAGAAGCTGTTTTTCAGTCTCTCGGTCCCAGCTTTGATGCACCTGTACTGACCTTTCTATCTGGATGATAGTGGGGTAAACAGGCCCGGGTGGTTGATGTCCTTGATTATATTTTTGGCCTTCCTGTGACATCGGGTGCTGTAGGTGTTCTGGAGGGCAGGCAGTGTGCCCCCGGTGATGCGTTGGGCAGAACACCATCACCATCGGAAGAGCCCTGCGGTTGCGGGCGGTGCAGTTGCCATACCAGGCAGTGAAACAGCCCAACAGGATGCTCTCCTGTATCTGTAAAAGTTTGGGAGGGTCTTAAGGGCCAAGCCAAATGTCTTCAGCCTCCTGAAGTTGAAGAGACGTAGTTGCGCCTGGCCGTGCAGTCATGAGTAAACAGGGAGTACAGGAGGGGACTGAGCACGCACCCCTGAGGCGCCCCTATGTTGAGGATCAGCGTGGCGGATGTGTTGTTACCTACCCTTACCACCTGGGGGCAGCCCGTCAGGAAGTCCAGGATCCAGTTGCAAAGGGAGATGTTTAGTTCCAGGGTCCTAAGCTTATTGATGAGCTTTGAGGGCAAAAGGGTATTGAACGCTGAGCTGTAATCAATGAATAGCATTCTCATATAGGTGTTCCTTTTGTCCAGGTGGGAAAGGGCAGTGTGGAGTGCAATAGAGATTGCATCATCTGTGGATCTGTTGAGGCGGTATGCAAATTGGAGTGGGTCCAGTGTTTCTGGGATAATGGTGTTGATGTGAGCCATGACCAGCCTTTCAAAGCACTTCCTGGCTACAGACGTGAGTGCAACGGGTCGGTAGTCAATTAGGCAGGTTACCTTAGTGTTCTTGGGCACAGGCACTATGGTGGTCTGCTTAAAACATGTTGGTATTACAGACTCAGACAGGGAGAGCTTGAAAATGTCAGTGAAGACACTTGCCAGTTGGTCAGCGCATGCTAGCAGTACACGTTCTGGTAATCCATCTGGCCCTGCGGCCTTGTGAATGTTGACCTGTTTAAAGGTCTTACTCACATAGGCTGCGGAGAGCGTGATCACACAGTCTTCCGGAACAGCTGGTACTCTCATGCATGTTTCAGTGTTATTTGCCTCGAAGCGAGCATAAAAGTAGTTTAGCTCGTCTGGTAGGCTTGTGTCACTGGGCAGTTCTCGGCTGTGCTTCCCTTTGTAGTCTGTAATGGTTTGCAAGCCCTGTCACATCCGTCGAGAGTCAGAGCCGGTGTAGTACGATTTGATCTTAGTACTGTATTGACGCTTTGCCTGTTTGATGGTTCGTCGGAGGGCATAGCAGGATTTCTTATAAGCTTCCGGGTTAGAGTCCCACCCCATGAAAGCGGCAGCTCTAGCCTTTAGCTCAGTGCGGATGTTGCCTGTAATCCATGGCTTCTGGTTGGGGTATGTACGTATGGTCATTGTGGGGATGACATCATCGATGGATTGATGAAACCAATGACTGATGTGGTGTACTCCTCAATGCCATTGGAGGAATCCCGGAACATGTTCCAGTCTGTGCTAGCAAAACAGTCCTGTAGCTTAGCATCTGCTTCATCTGACCACTTTTTAATTGATCTAGTCACTGGTGCTTCTTGCTTTAATTTTTGCTTGTAAGCAGGAATCAGGAGGATAGAATTATGGTCAGATTTGCCAAATGGAGGGCGAGGGAGAGCTTTGAATGTGTCTCTGTGTGTGGAGTAAAGGTGGTCCAGAGTTTTTTCCCCCTCTGGTTGCCCATTTAACATGCTGATAGAAATTTGGTAAAACGGATTTAAGTTTCCCTGCATTTAAAGTCTCCAGCTACTAGGAGCGAGGCCTCTGGGTGAGTGTTTTCTTGTTTGCTTATAGCGGAATGCAGCTCATTCAATGCTGTCTTAGTGCCAGCCTCTGACTGTGGTGGTATGTAAACAGCTATGAAAAATACAGATGAAAACTCTCTTGGTAGATAGTGTGGTCTACAGCTTATCATGAGATACTCTACCTTCCTTAGATATATGCTGTTATTTACACAAATACATTGTCCGCCGCCCCTTGTCTTACCAGAAGCCGCTGTTCTATCCTGCTGGTGCAGCATACAACCAGCCAGCTGTATGTTGATAGTGTCGTCGTTCAGCTACGACTCCGTGAAGATATTACAGTTTTGGATGTCCCGTTGGTAGTTTAATCTTGCGCGTAGGTCATCGATTTTATTATCCAAAGATTGCACGTTTGCTAGCAGAATGGAAGGAAGTGGGGGTTTATTTGCCTACGAATTCTCAGAAGGCAGCCCGCCCTTTGGCCCCTTTTTCTCCGCCTCCTCTTCACACAAATCACGGGGATTGGGGCCTGTTCCCGAGAAACAGTATATCGTCGCGTCGGGCTCGTCAGACTCGTTAAAGGAAAAAAAGGATTCTGCCAATCCGCGGTGAATAATCGCAGTCTTGATGTCTAGAAGTTATTTTCAGTCATAAGAGACAGTAGCGGCAACATTTATGTACAAAATAATTTTTAAAAAGAAGTTACAAACAACGCAAATAATCGAACAATAAAACACAATTGGTTAGGGACTCATAAAACGTCTGCCTTCTTCTCCGGCGCCATGTTAGTCATTTCACACATGTTATCCAGATACTGACTGTTAGCACTTGATGGTCAATAGCAGCTTCCCACAAGAATGGGCTTTAGGTGAGGCAGATGAACCTGTAGCCATATTACTTCTACCGTATTTAACATGAGATCCTCTTTAAGTTTTACAGGAATGTGGTTCTGAATCTAAACAGTAACACCTCCACCATTGGCATTTCTGTATTGTCTGTAGATGTTATAAACATGTGTTGCTACCACTGTATCATCAAAGGTATTATCTAGGTGAGTTTCAGAGATTGTCAGAATAGCAATGTCATCTGTTACTAGCAAATGATTGATTTCATGAACCTTGTTTCTTAAGCTACATATGTTAACGTGGGCTATTTTTAGCACTTTTCTGGGATCCTTGATTGTTTTCATTGCTTTACTGGGAAACTTAGCAGAAGTAGACATGCTCATGTTATTTGTGTTAGTGCAGGGTGAGCTACACACAGTGGACTTCCTACTAGGCCACACCACCTGAGTGCTAACAGTATAACTCTGGTTCATACACACATGATTACTGCATACAATAGCTGTAAGATCAGCAGAAGTATTCAGGACAGTAAGAGGGACATGAATTAGGTTACTTACATTGTGTCTTCCAACACCCATGGGATAATGTACATTTTCTCAGCGACACAATGGTAGGGATTAACTGAGCTGGGCTTGGGTCATTGATAAGTAATTGTCTTATAATGCTGTGAACGAATCCAGGAAACCAAATGATTAGGGTGGATCCAATCCTCAAGCAGAGAGCCAATCTTCAGCTGTTCTGAACTTCCCTTCATAATGTCATTGAATCCCACATTAACTATGATAGACTCAATTTCCTGAAGCAGGTTTAAAATGTTTGGGAGCAGCTTATTGGTGTCCTGTACTCGTACTCCTGGATAGCACAACGTTTTTGCTCCAGGTACTGAGACATTTCTCACCATTGAACTGTCCAATACAGGAGGCAGGGATCAGGAGTTAGAAATCACCTTCACATAGACAGGAGAAGAATAGTCCACTTTCCACACACACACACAAACACAGGGAGGGGAAAGCCAGGACACCTCCCACACAGAGGAGGAAAGAGGCTATTGTTGTGTGATTGGAACTGTGGGATTTCACTGAGTGCCGCTTACAAAAGGAACACACGCACGCACATAAACACACATACAAGCTGGATGGCACACATACAGACATGGCAGATCAAACAGGCTGTGCGGACTGTGCGGACTCACACACACACCAGTTGACTATTTGACATGAGTTTCATCCGGCCCGCAAAAACACAAAGACACACACGCACGTACGTGCGTCTCATGGGACAAAAGTACTCAGCTGCAGCGAAGTACCGATTATATATTGTATAATTAGTGTATGACAACACATCAAACACACACACAAACACACCTGGTGACTCACCTCATACAACTATATGATACACACATCTCATCAAATCTGTCTGTACTAGTTATAATTTAGCCAGCCATTTTAGCCAGCTTCATTTTCCTATAATTATACACACCACACACACACACACACACACACACACACACACACACACACACACACACACACACACACACACACACACACACACACACACACACACACACACACACGAGAGAGAGAGAGAGAGAGAGAGAGAGAGAGAGAGAGAGAGAGAGAGAGAGAGAGAGAGAGAGAGAGAGAGAGACAGAGAGAGTTGGAATCTTTTCAATAATAGCTGCAGAGATTGGATTGTTTTGTACTTCTATGTTAATTAAAGAGTCTCTGACTATTGAGTCACTGATTCCTTTTACCGGGCATCGGGAGATACACCGGATCCCAGTTCCTTTTTCAGGACCAAGCTTTCTGCTGACAATTCTATTTCTACACAATCAAACAGCTTGGTCCCCATTCTCATAGACACACACACCACACACACTTCCTCCTGAATCACGCACTCGCATTCGCCTGGTTCTCAATTTCACATCTTGGAGACCAGTCAGCGGCAAGCTGATTGCAGGCAGGAATCCGGTAATATATAATAATATATGCCATTTAAAGAGATGCTTTTATCCAAAATGTGATACATTATTACGTGTATACATTTTACATATGGGTGGTCCCAGGAATCAAATCCACTACCTTGGTGTTACAAGCGCTACAAAGGACTGGTTAAATTGCGTTCCACCATGTACGGAGACTCAGGCTGCGTCTCAAGTGGCACCTAATTCACTGGACAGTGCATTACTTTTGACCAAGGCCCATACAGGTCTGGTCAACAGTAATGCACACTATATAGCAAATAGGGTGGCATTTGGGAGACACCCTGAACCGTGAGGAGCACCTACTTTTCTGATCATAATTTCTGATTCACAGTGTAAATATAAATTATTTGATTAACTCAGAGTCTGAACAATCATGTTATCCAATGAAATCGATAGTCCCTGGTCCTTTTATGTTCAGGATAGGATACTGCTGAAATTTGATTAAAACTCTGAATCTTCATTGAAAAGTATTTGGCACTAAGTCTGCTGTGGTCTTGCACCATGTCTCTTTCCTCTCAATGGGACCAACCGTGATAAAATAAATGCTAATTAGCCTCAGGGTTTATATGTTATGCAATTTGTTGATATAATGTGAATGATAGTTTCAAAATAAAAAACGAACAAATTGATTAAATAGGCTACAATTTGTACAAATAGTAGGCTATCTAGAACCTAAAGTGGTGATTTGGCTGTCCCCATAGCAGAATCCTTTGAAGAACCCCTTTTAGTTCCAGGTAGAACCCTTTTGAGGTCCATGTAGAACCCTTTACACCGATGTTTCTACATGAAACCCCAAAGAGTTCTACCTGGAACCAAAAAAGGTTTTACCTGGAACTAAAAAGTGTTCTACCTGGAACCAAAAAAGGTTTTACCTGGAACCAAACAGGGTTCTCCTATGGGGACAGCCGAAGAATCCTTTTGGAACACTTTTTTCTAAAAGTGTACAGTGCAGTGATAAGATATATTTAAAGCTAGTGGTGGTCATACATAGATGGACCAACCTTGATGAATAAATACTTTTTTTTTTAAACGTGCAAATGGTTTATACATTTGTTATTATATAAGACCTATAAATACTGTTCAAATACTGACCTAATGTCCACTGGCTAGTAATATGCAACATTGGGAGATAAGGAGTCTTTGGTGGTGTTTGATACATTGACGCACATTAGAACCCTGGGTGATTTCTGTTTATGACGGTTGAATTCCTCGTCTGCGGTCAAAACGTCTTCTTTAAAACTTTCTCCAAATAAACGATTAATAATAGGATACAAATGGAATATAGTGGTAGTGTGAAAGTCTTTCAATGATGTCATAATCTATAACAGACCTTACGGTAATTATTTGTGAGTCACGCAGATATTCTTGCAATTCTTGAAGACTTTAAAACAGAAGTGTATATTCAACCGGCATAGGGATCAAAATGTATTCAAGTTATAGGGTTTTAAGTAGCTATAGCCGGTTGTCAAATTCGGATTAAGGTTAGGTATTCTATAGTTTCAGTAGACAACTTTCAGTGAACAACAGAGAACCAGCTTTGAAGTCTGTAAAACAGGCATATCGAACGTAATAAAACGCTGGCAATTTTCATAGAAAATGATTGGACGCACAACCGGTGCGCAATGACAAATAGGCCACATTTGCATTAAAACACAGAATAAAGGACAAAGTTAAAGTGTTTGCTATACGTTTTTATAAATGCGGGAGTATAATCATTTTCTCAGCTGGCCGAAAAAAATGAGTTTACCTGGTGCCAATAGCAAATACTATAGGCACCATGCAGGTAAACATCGGTAATACATTTAGTTATTATGAAATAAAATATTGTTAATTCCAGTTTAACGTACCCCTGGTTGCCATTTCAGACAGGTGCATGAGCAGCAGAATAGCTGATAGTACATCCAGTATCGGTATGGGAACTTTACCGCGTCTCATGTTCCTTGTTTTGGGGTCAGTTGTCTGTGATCCAGATAGCGCTCCAAAGTAGGAATTCCCTCGCGACTCCACCGGTGTTGCTCAACATTCTGCCGGTAAGGAACATGACAGTGGAACCGTGACAGTGACACGCGGTCCCATATCAGATCACTATATCAAAGCAGATGGCGTAAAAAACTAGACTAATAACTGAGCAAGGAAAAGCTGGTCGGTGTGCGTCAACAGACTTCATCTCTCTCTCTCTCTCTCTCTCTCTCTCTTTCTCTCTCTCGCTCTCTCTCTCTCTCGCACTCTCTCTCTCTCTCTCTCTCTCTCCTTCACACACATTCAGGTTCAGTCAGGTTCACAGACGCGAGTAAGGGGGGCTTCCTACCAAGCTGAAGACGAATGAGGGATCTCGTGCAGCGGCTGACAGTCAGTCAGACCAAGACCATTTTCACATTGATTATAGCAAACGGACATTTTCGAGAAGTTCTAGAGAGGTAACGATTCTCGAGAGACAATACTGTTGTCTACATTTTACCTCCGGAGGTCGCGCAGAAAAAAATCGCCTACAGTTGCCCCCATCTATGTAGTGGGTACGATACCGTGGGTAAATCTATTTTTTTACAATAAGGTTTGAATTGATTGTCATAGAAACATAAAAACAGGTGCTAATTATTCTAAAAAGGTCTGGCCTATTTTTACAAACTTTGAATTGGTTAAAAGGAAAATGTGTTGATTTGATAAAATAATACAATCATATTAAAACGCATTTAAATATCTTGTTCGCAATAACTTATGCATTGATTGTCGTACAAACATCAAAACAAGTGTAAGTTATTCTAAAAAGACCTGGCCTACTTTTACAACCTGCATCAAAAGTCGTGTTAATTGTCTAGTAATAATCAGGTTATATAAAATTGTAATTAAATCTATTATTCTCAATAGTTTTTTCATGAATTGTCATAGAAACATCAAACTGAATCCAAATTAGTCAAACCCTCAATGGAACTGACGCAAGACATCACCGCCATACAAGTTTCTGCTTTACCAATTGTGTTACAGAATTACCTGCGTTGGCATTCAGCACACCACCTCACAGTACTCTCTCAGAGACAAAATATGTAACTTGGCCTTCACACTTCTGGTCCTAATCAAACCGATTGGTTGCTAGGGACCAGGTTGCCAAGTGCCTTATCCCACCGTCGGGTCAGCCAATCACAGGCAGTAATCTTGTGTTTCAGATCCCCAATTCCTGCCGCCCCTTTCAGTCTTCTTCTAGCAGTTGCAGAGAGAGCGTCAAGCTCCTCTTCCCTGCCCAACACAACTGGATTCATTGTGGCGGGCAGGGTAGCCTAGTGGTTAGACCTTAATCAAATACATTTATACTCAGTTTTTCACAATTCCTGACATTTAATCCTAGTAAAAATTCCCTGTCTTAGGTCAGTTAGGATCCCCACTTTATTTTAAGAATGTGAAATGTCAAAATAATAGTAGAGAGAAGGTATTGGAGTGGCCATCACAAAGCCCTGACCTCAAGCCCATAGAAAATTTGTGGGCAGAACTGAAAAAGTGTGTGCAAGCAAGGAGGCCTGCAAACCTGACTCAGTTACACCAGCCCTGTCAGGAGGAATGGGCCAAAATTCACCCAGCTTATTGTCGGAAGCTTGTGGAAGGCTACCCGAAACGTTTGACCCAAGTTAAACAATTTAAAGGCAACGTTACCAAATACTAATTGAGTGTATGTAAACTTATGACCTACTGGGAATGTGATGAAAGAAATAAAAGCTGAAATAAACCATTCTCTCTGCTATTATTCTGACATTTCACATTCTTAAAATAAAGTGGTGATCCTAACTGACCTAAACCAGGGAATTTTAACTTGGATTAAATGTCAGGAATTGTGAAAAACAGTTGAAATGTATTTGGCTCAGGTGTATGTAAACTTCCTACTTCAACTGTAATTACACAATGTATAGGTCCCCTTGTCTGCCAAGTGTCCTGACCACTGTTTTAATTCAATGAACTGAGTGACTTGTTCCTGACAAAAATAACTCCACAACCCTGAAGACCTCCACCTGGCTGCCACCACAAACCTGAAGATCTTTACTGGCTGCCACCACAAACCTGAAGATCTTTACTGGCTACCACCACAACCCTGAAGACCTCCACCTGGCTGCCAACACAACCCTGAAGACCTCCACAACCCTGAAGACCTCCACCTGGCTGCCAACACAACCCTGAAGACCTCCACCTGGCTGCCACCACAAACCTGAAGATCTTTACTGGCTACCACCACAACCCTGAAGACCTCCACCTGGCTGCCACCACAAACCTGAAGATCTTTACTGGCTGCCACCACAAACCTGAAGATCTTTACTGGCTACCACCACAACCCTGAAGACCTCCACCTGGCTGCCAACACAACCCTGAAGACCTCCACAACCCTGAAGACCTCCACAACCCTCAAGACCTCCACCTGGCTGCCAACACAACCCTGAAGACCTCCACAACCCTGAAGACCTCCACCTGGCTGCCACCACAACCCTGAAGACCTCCACCTGGCTACCAACACAACCCTGAAGACCTCCACAACCCTGAAGACCTCCACAACCCTGAATACCTCCACCTGGCTGCCAACACAACCCTGAAGACCTCCACCTGGCTGCCAACACAACCCTGAAGACCTCCACCTGGCTGCCAACACAACCCTGAAGACCTCCACCTGGCTGCCACCACAACCCTGAAGACCTCCACCTGGCTACCAACACAACCCTGAAGACCTCCACAACCCTGAAGACCTCCACAACCCTGAATACCTCCACCTGGCTGCCAACACAACCCTGAAGACCTCCACCTGGCTGCCAACACAACCCTGAAGACCTCCACCTGGCTGCCAACACAACCCTGAAGACCTCCACCTGGCTGCCACCACAACCCTGAAGACCTCCACCTGGCTACCAACACAACCCTGAAGACCTCCACAACCCTGAAGACCTCCACAACCCTGAATACCTCCACCTGGCTGCCAACACAACCCTGAAGACCTCCACCTGGCTGCCAACACAACCCTGAAGACCTCCACCTGGCTGCCAACACAACCCTGAAGACCTCCACCTGGCTACCAACACAACCCTGAAGACCTCCACCTGGTTGCCAACACAACCCTGAAGACCTCCACAACCCTGAAGACCTCCACCTGGTTGCCAACACAACCCTGAAGACCTCCACAACCCTGAAGACCTCCACCTGGCTGCCAACACAACCCTGAAGACCTCCACAACCCTGAAGACCTCCACAACCCTGAAGACCTCCACAACCCTGAATACCTCCACCTGGCTGCCAACACAACCCTGAAGACCTCCACCTGGCTGCCAACACAACCCTGAAGACCTCCACCTGGCTACCAACACAACCCTGAAGACCTCCACCTGGCTACCAACACAACCCTGAAGACCTCCACCTGGTTGCCAACACAACCCTGAAGACCTCCACAACCCTGAAGACCTCCACCTGGTTGCCAACACAACCCTGAAGACCTCCACAACCCTGAAGACCTCCACCTGGCTGCCACCACAACCCTGAAGACCTCCACCTGGCTACCAACACAACCCTGAAGACCTCCACAACCCTGAAGACCTCCACAACCCTGAATACCTCCACCTGGCTGCCAACACAACCCTGAAGACCTCCACCTGGCTGCCAACACAACCCTGAAGACCTCCACCTGGCTGCCAACACAACCCTGAAGACCTCCACCTGGCTACCACATTGACTCTTACTCAGAATAATCTGCAGAAGTCAAGTTTAATTTTGGATACCAACACAACCCTGAAGACCTCCACCTGGCTGCCAACACAACCCTGAAGACCTCCACCTGGCTACCAACACAGCCCTGAAGACCTCCACCTGGCTACCACATTGACTCTTACTCAGAATAATCTGCAGAAGTCAAGTTTAATTTTGGATAAGCAGAAAATGCTGTATTCCACATGTTGCCCTGGACCAGGGTATCTATAATGGGATTTGGTTGGTTTATGATGATTCATATGTGACACTTGAAACATGACATCTGTTAAGTTTATTTAACTAGGCAATTAAGTTAAGATCAAATAATTTTTTACAAAGACGGCCTACCGGGGAACAGTGGGTTAACTGCCTCATTCAGGGGCAGAACGACAGATTTTTACCATGTCAGCTCAGGGATTCGATCTTGCAACCTTTCAGTTACTAGTCCAACACTCTAACCACTAGGCTACCTGCCGCCCCATGAGTCATGCAACAGAAAACCCAGTGCCTAAATGATGGTCCAAATGCAAACCTTCAGTCCAGTCATATACGGATACCGTAAGTACTGGGTAGGTCATAGTTTCATCCACACTGGTATGAGGTAAAGTCTCCCCTGTCCGTCTGTCATGGCCCGGGTATGTTACTACTCGCCAGTGGGCAGGGGCCCCATTTCATAATGGAGGATTTGTGGGACTTTTACCGATTTTATGAATTGATGTTCTAATAGGAATTACATGTTGTTTCTTCTATATAATGTATTTGAGTAGCTGTTCTTGGAAGATGTTAAACTGCCTTATAAATCAGTTACTTTGAGCTTCTGAGGCTGTAAAACGAATTGTCAATTTCTCTCTGAGGAAGATGAGACATTTGTCTTTTGATATGGAAGGGTTGTAATTCCTTCCCCAAACTAACATATGTAATTGTTTTAAGATGGTCATAGCAAGGATTATTTAGCTATTAGATTTAGAATTGTAGAACCCCTGTAGGTATAAAAAAAATGTTTATATAAACAAATTATTTGATGACACTTACTGCAATTATCCCATAGAAACACATTGAATAACAGATTCATACATGGAAAAACAGATACAAAAGAATACATCAAAAGGAAGTTTGTTTTGAAATGTGGGTCCTATCTATATGGCAGATCTAGACCAGATGTATACCAGATCTAGACCTAGTGGTTAGAGCGTTGGACTAGTAACCGAAAGGTTGCAAGATTGAATCCCCGGAGCTGACAAGGTAAGAATCTGTTGTTCTACCCCTGAACAGTTAACCTACCTTTTGGGATGTCTCCTGGTCTGACAAACACACTCTAGTTCTGCCACCTTTCACCCCGTAGATGCGGAAGTGCAACATCGGTGGAAGCGGTGGATTGAGACACAGATCATTCAACAAGCAAAGATCTCTAGCTCAAATAGACAGATATTGATGGGGGGGTTTAATTATTATGCTAATTTGATTTCCGACACAGAGCAGACATCGACTCTTATCTTTTCATATGCAAGGCTCGTATTCCTGACCTATAACAAAGACTACTAAATCATTTTAGTGCGTGATAACATTGCAACTGTTAACTCCTATGTTTGCCATGAGTCTAACAACTATGATCTTGTTATTCTCCATTATTATTTATTTTTGTGATAATTGCCAACGTCTGTATCTTTGTAACCCCTGCCAACTGATATAACGTAACGTATGACTGATTAACACTATTCAACTGGAAATCTGTCTCATGTTCCTTTCAGTCTATAGTTCAAGTCAGTGTTTAACCAACACAAACATCTAGTTCCACCAATATCTAATCTGGACATGACATCTTGGGTTTGCTCCTGAGTAGCGCAGCGGTCTAAGGCATTGCATGTCAGTACTAGAGGCGTTACTACAGACCCTGGTTTGATTCCAGACTGTATCACAACCGATCGTGATTGGGATTCCCATAGGGCGGCGCACAATTGGCCCAAACTTGTCCGGGTTAGGGTTTGTCCGGTGTAGGCCGCCATTGTAAATAAGAATTCGTTCTTAACTGACTTGCCTAGTTAAATAAAGGTTAAATAAAAAAATAGCAGTGTTTCGTTGCTTGTCATGTTTTGTGTTTTCTGTGGACCCCGGGATGAGTAACTGCTGCATGTTCAAGAAGATGATGGGGATCCAAATAAATAAATAAACTGTTGCTCCCCATGGTGCACCCTTGCGTCATCACACGACCTAATGACCAGCATTCCCAATGGCCATCCCGGTCAACTAAGAGGCTCGCTGTACTAAGAGGCTCGCTATACTAAGAGGCTCGCTGTACTAAGAGGCTCGCTGTACTAAGAGGCTCGCTGTACTAAGAGCCTCGCTGTACTAAGAGGCTCGCTGTACTAAGAGGCTCGCTGTACTAAGAGGCTCGCTGTAATTATTTTCATGGTATATAGTCTGTCTACAGTTCACTCTGGGCTCACAACAAACCTTAACCATTTTGATATGTCTACAGTAAATATGTCTACAGTAAATATGTCTACAGTAAATATGTTTACAGTAGATATGTCTACAGTAAATATGTCTACAGTAAATATGTTTACAGTAGATATGTCTACAGTAAATATGTCTACAGTAAATATGTTTACAGTAGATATGTCTACAGTAAATATGTCTACAGTAAATATGGCTACAGTAAATATGTCTACAGTAAATATTATCAGACCGTTTTCTCAGCCGTGTTGCAATAACACACACACAATAGCTATATTTCCTCTAGCCTATGTTTATAAACTTTTCGTATAATTTCAGCTCTGGTATAACGATTTTTGAGGGAAATAGTGTTGCGTCTTTATTCAAAGAGAAGTTTCCATGCGTAATGTGTCAAGAGGATATCTGTCTAATCCTAAAATCTATTTCTGGCTTCTAGAATTTAGACACGTGAGTGAATCTTTGTTTTTAACACCGGAGGCTTTGTAAATGTGTCATACATAATGCGATTGAACCGTGTTTATTAACGTCAAAAAGATAACTGCCATAATGCGATGGAAACGTGTTTATTAACATCAAAAAGATAACTGCCATTAAAAAAAGACAGTACGTTCCATCTGTTCCATGCGCACGCCACCTGAAGCGACAGAGAGATTACATCTAACGGAATCCAATATGTGTGTCCCAAATGGCACCCTATTCCAATAGGGCTCTAGTCAAAAGTAGTGCACTAAGTACAGAATTGGGTGCCATTTTGGGAGACATTTTAACTCTCTGGAGCCCTCGTATCCCATACATAATCCAGATGGGGATTAAAATGTTTCATATCTCTACAGTTTATTAGTGATTTCCTGTGTAAACATATTATGGCCTCTGCATACCCCAAGAGGTCTGGGCCATTTTGCTGGAACAAGCCTACGGTGGCTTTTCTTCCCTCTAAATGACTGTTTATTAAGCTACTCTGGTTTAATTTCTCTGGCATTATACCAGCCATCCCATCTGAGCTGTCTGTTTGGGATAAATCTCCATTTTATTTTATTGTGGTGAATTTGTCCGGTAGCTTTTTCTTGGCTATTATCGAATGAGCAACCCTCTGGACCACTGACTTGCAGCCCCAATAGAATTACACACCCAGAAAGAGACAGAGAGAGAGAGAGAGACAGAGAGACAGAGAGACAAAGAGAGACAGAGAGACAGAGAGACAAAGAGACAAAGAGAGAGAGAGAGAGAGACAGAGAGACAAAGAGACAAAGAGAGAGAGAGAGAGAGACAGAGAGACAGAGAGACAAAGAGACAAAGAGAGAGAGAGAAAGAGACAGAGAGACAGAGACAAAGAGACAAAGAGAGAGAGAGAGAGAGAGAGAGAGAGAGAGAGCATATCGGCCTCCACAGCCAAATGAAATGGCACCAATGCCAGAATCACTTTTACCCACCCCTACCCCCCAACCACAAGAGGGTCATCTAACCCCACCCCTACCCCCCAACCACAAGAGGGTCATCTAACCCCCCCCACCCCCAACCACAAGAGAGGCATATGACCCCCCCACCCCCAAACACAAGAGGAGCATCGTTATCATCGACTACGATGGACAGCCAAGAATCTGGATCTAGTTCATTTAGATAAAGCCTAATGTTCTCAAACTCAACTCTGGACCTGGAAACCGAATCAACTGCTTTTTAAAAGTATTTTCCCCTAATGAAGGATTTAGACCTGGGACCCCAGGTAAGTGCAATTAATTATCAGGTAGAACGGTAAACTAGCAGGCTCCGGACCTCATAGGGTAAGAGTCGAATACCCCTGACCTGCTGTCTCACAGATGGTAACACAGGGCAGAAACACACACACACACACACAGCTTTGAGTCAGGAGTTATCGCTATAGAGTGCTGATTAATACCCACAGTCCCAATTCAATTAAAACTTTATTGTCTCAATTTAATTCAAACTTGATTGTCGCCACAGGCAGCATCATTTCTGCTTGCATTCAAAACAATACAGTTTACTTTCTTTAGCAAAACAATATTTTTATATTTTGTTCTTAGTTTAACAAATGTTGTCTCATCTCTTTCAACACAACGGGAGACAAAGGAGACGAGAGACGAAGAAAGACCGAAAGGAAGCATAATTCATTTACCAAGACTTTGAAGTGAGTTTTTTTTTTTTTTTTTTATAATTATAACTCTCTGTGTGTAAGATAATCAGATTTCCCTCATGGAGGAGGAAAAGTTGCCTTGGCTAAACTCAAACGACAGTTCTCTGCTTTACAGAGAGAACCATTCCCAACGTGAATTGAGAGATTATTATCACACACACAAACACATTTGTTGTACTATCCTTGTGGAGACCAAACAGTTATTTCCAATTCAAAATACTTTTTTCCCTAACCCTAAACTAAATTAGCCTTAACCCCAAACCTCTTAACCTTTGTTACGTGGACACTTGGGAGTCAGGAAGGAAGTGCAGCTGGTGAGTTTAGTAATAAACAGAACAAACCAAGAAACACGGGTAGCATGCGTACAGACATGAAACACATAGTCAATACTGCCCGGGGAATGGAGCGAAGGGAGTGACAGATATAGGGGAGGTAATCAGTGAAGTGATGGAGTCCAGGTGTGCCTAATGATGAAGCGCAGGTGCACATAATGATGAATGCCAGGTGTGCGTAATTCTGAATGCCAGGACCGGTGGTTAGTAAACCGGCGACGTGGAACGCCGGAGGGGAGGATCGGGAGTAGATGTGACAACCCTGACCCAACCCTAATCCTAACCCTAATTGTAACCCTAGCCTAAAAGAGCCTTTTTCTTTTTGGGGACCAGTGAAACGTCCCCACTTGTCTGAAATGTCCTTGTGACATCGGCTGATGTTAAAAGGGCTTTATAAATACATTTGATTGATTGATGTAATTGAATCCTGGCCTAAGACTGGATCTTTAGTGTGACTAATCTGTTTCCGCTGCTTAGCCAGACAATGAGGGCATTCATTAATAATTGGCTGCTAGGTGAGCTCCTGTCTAGGGGTCAGGTACAGTTGAAGTCGGAAGTTTACATACACCTGAGTCAAATTCATTAAACCTCAGTTTTTCACAATTCCTGACATTTAATCCTAGTAAAAATTCCCTGTTTTAGGTGAGGTAGGTCACCACTTTATTTTAAGAATGTGAAATATCAGAATAATAGTAGAGAGAATTATTTATTTCAGCTTTTATTTCTTTCATCACATTCCCAGTGGGTCAGAAGTTTACATACACTCAATTAGTATTTGGTAGCGTTGCCTTTAAATTGTTTAACTTGGGTCAAACGCATTTCGGGTAGCCTTCCACAAGCTTCCCACAATAAGTTGGGTGAATTTTGGCCCATTCCTCCTGACAGAGCTGGTGTAACTGAGTCAAGTTTGTAGGCCTCCTTGCTCGCACACGCTTTTTCAGTTCTGCCCACAAATTTTCAATAGGATTGAGGTCAGGGCTTTGTGATGGCCACTAAAAATACCTTGACTTTGTTGTCCTTAAGCCATTTTGCCACAACTTTGGAAGTATGCTTGGGGTCATTGTCCATTTGTTTGACCCATTTGCGATCAAGCTTTAACTTCCTGACTGATGTCTTGAGATGTTGCTTCAATATATACACATCATTTTCATTTCCTCATGATGCCATCTATTTTGTGAAGTGCACCAGTCCCTCCTGCAGCAAAGCACCCCCACAACATGATGCTGCCACCCCCGTGCTTCACGGTTGGGAGGGTGTTCTTCGACTTGCAAGCCTCCCCCTTTTTCCTCCAAACATAACAATGGTCATTATGGCCAAACAGTTCTATTTTTGTTTCATCAGACCAGAGGACATTTCCCCAAAATGTACGATCTTTGTGCAGTTGCAAACTGCAGTCTGTCAAACTGCAGTTAAATGGCGGTTTTGGAGCCGTGGCTTCTTCCTTGCTGAGCGGCCTTTCAGGTTATGTCGATATAGGACTCGTTTACTGTGGATATAGATACTTTTGTACCTGTTTCCTCCAGCATCTTCACAAGGTCCTTTGCTGTTGTTCTGGGATTGATTTGCACTTTTTTCACCAAAAGTACGTTCATCTCTAGGAGACAGAACGCGTCTCCTTCCTGAGAGATATGATGGCTGCGTGGTTCTATGGTGTTTATACTTACTACTTACTATTGTGTACTATTGTTTGTACAGATGAACGTGGTACTTTCAGGCGTTTGGAAATTGCTCCCAACGACGAACCAGATTTGTGGAGGTCTACAATTTTTCTTCTGAGGTCTTGGCTGATTTCTTTTGATTTTCCCATGATGTCAAGTAAAGATGCACTGAGTTTGAAGGTAGGCCTTGAAATACATCCACAGGTACACCTCCAATTGACTCAAATTATGTCAATTAGCCTATCAGAAGCTTCTAAAGCCATGACATAATTTTCTGGAATTTTCCAAGCTGTTTAAAGGCACAGTCAACTTAGTGTATGTAAACTTCTGACGCACTGGATTTGTGATACAGTGAATTAAAAGTGAAATAATCTGTCTGTAAACAATTATTGGAAAAATTACTTGTGTTATGCACAAAGTAGATGTCCTAACCGACTTGCCAAAACTATAGTTTGTTAACAAGTAATTTATGGAGTTGTTGAAAAACGAGTTTTGTAAACTTCCAACTTCAACTGTAAGTAAAGTGGTCAGGTTAGGTGGGATAATCCATTCAAAATTCAGTCCGTTCAACATTCATTCCGTTCAACATTCAGTCCGTTCAACATTCAGTCCGTTCAACATTCAGTCCGTTCAACATTCAGTCCGTTCAACATTCAGTCCGTTCAACATTCAGTCCGTTCAACATTCAGTCCGTTCAACAGTCAGTCCGTTCAACAGTCAGTCCGTTCAACAGTCAGTCCGTTCAACAGTCAGTCCGTTCAACATTCAGTCCGTTCAACAGTCAGTCCGTTCAACATTCAGTCCGTTCAACAGTCAGTCCGTTCAACATTCAGTCCGTTCAACAGTCAGTCCGTTCAACAGTCAGTCCGTTCAACATTCAATCCGTTCAAAAAGGGCAGCAAAGCCTTTTCTCTGTTCCGATCTGACAACAACAGAGAGAGAGTGTTTAAGCGACCATCGTTATTTCCCAAATGGCACCCTATGGGCCCTGGACAAAGGTAAAGCGAATAGGGTGCCATTTGGGATGCTCCTATGATTGAATTCTGTTAAGGTGCTCAGAGATCGGATCGCAAATCATTTCCTGATAACATCAGGGGTTCATAACATTGGGCTCCCGAGTGGTGCAGCGGTCTGAGGCACTGCATCTCAGTGCATAGAGGGATCACTGCAGTCCCTGGTTCAACTCCATGCAGTGTCATATTTGGCTGCGATTGGGAGTCCCATAGGGCGGCGCACAATTGGCCCAGTGTTGTCTGGGGGTAGGCTGTCGTTGAACGGACTGAATGTTGAACGGACAAATAAGAATTTGTTCTTAACTGGCTTGCCTAGTTAAATAAAGGTTACACAACATCAGAGTGAGAAACCTGGCTGATGCCTTCTCATGGTTGTACTAACAGACTGAAACAGGTTAATTCCAAAAATCTAAGTTTAAATTTCAACAAGTAATAATAAATACACAGACTTAGTTAAAATGAGTTAAAATAGCCCCCAAAAAGAATGTAGATGTTAAAACTGTAGGAGCATAACATCTCAATCTCCTCAACTCATCCTTGTCAAATCTCTCTCTACTGCAAATAATCACGTTTATTGGTGAGTTACCACTTGAAAAGAATGACAATTAAATAGACTGCTTTTGATTGAATGATGTAAAAGATATCAAATACATCAGCGGAGGCTGCTGAGGGGAGGACGGCTCATAAATATGCCTAGAAGGGAGCAGATGGAATGGCATCAAACACATGTATTTGATACCATTTGATGTATTTGATACCATTCCACCTACTCCTCTCCAGCCATTGCCAAGAGCACGTCCTCCCCAAACATCCTGTGAAATACATGTATGTGTAGATTAATAACCCCATAGGGCTCTGTTCAAAAGTACTGGACTATATGGGGATTATGGTAACATTTGGGCTGCTTCCTGAATAACCAAAGTGAAAGAATGACTTTGAGGGGGATCATGCTTAATCTATAGCTGGGTCTCTATAGCTGGGTCTCTATAGCTGGGTCTCTATAGCTGGGTCTCTATAGCTGGGTCTCTATAGCTGAGTCTCTATAGCTGAGTCTCTATAGCTGAGTCTCTATAGCTGGGTCTCTATAGCTGGGTCTCTATAGCTGGGTCTCTATAGCTGAGTCTCTATAGCTGGGTCTCTATAGCTGGGTCTCTATAGCTGAGTCTCCATAGCTGAGTCTCCATAGCTGAGTCTCCATAGCTGGGTCTCTATAGCTGAGCCTCTATAGCTGAGTCTCTATAGCTGAGTCTCTATAGCTGAGTCTCTATAGCTGAGTCTCTATAGCTGAGTCTCTATAGCTGAGTCTCTATAGCTGGGTCTCTATAGCTGGGTCTCTATAGCTGGGTCTCTATAGCTGAGTCTCTATAGCTGGGTCTCTATAGCTGGGTCTCTATAGCTGGGTCTCTATAGCTGGGTCTCTATAGCTGGGTCTCTATAGCGGAGTCTCTATAGCTGAGTCTCTATAGCTGAGTCTCTATAGCTGGGTCTCTATAGCTGGGTCTCTATAGCTGGGTCTCTATAGCTGGGTCTCTATAGCTGGGTCTCTATAGCTGAGTCTCTATAGCTGAGTCTCTATAGCTGAGTCTCTATAGCTGAGTCTCTATAGCTGGGTCTCTATAGCTGGGTCTCTATAGCTGAGTCTCTATGCAGAGTCTCTATAGCTGAGTCTCTATAGCTGAGTCTCTATAGCTGAGTCTCTATAGCTGGGTCTCTATAGCTGGGTCTCTATAGCTGGGTCTCTATAGCTGAGTCTCTATAGCTGGGTCTCTATAGCTGGGTCTCTATAGCTGGGTCTCTATAGCTGGGTCTCTATAGCTGGGTCATTCCACCAATTGAGTATCTTTTGGGTCCTGTAAGTTAGTAAAACAAAGCATTTGATTTCACCTCATTTTAACATTCTGACATAAAGAGCACATTTTCAACTTCATAAAACATGTTTTCCCATCTCAAGAGTTTAAATCAATAAAATGACTATGGTAAGTGTCTTCAGAAAGTATTCACACCCTTAGACACTGTCCACATTTTGTTGTGTTACAAGGTGGGATTAAAATAGATTCAAACATTATTTGTCAACGATCTAACACAAAATACTGTTTAATGTCAAAGTGGAAGAAACAGTCTAACATTCTAAGAACCTTCCAGAAAGACAATCATCTCTGCAGCACTCCACCAATCAGACCTTTATGGTAGAGTGGCCAGACAGAAGTCACTCCTCAGTAAAAGGAACATGACAGCCCACTTGGAGTTTGCCAAAAGGCACCCAAAGGACTCTCAGACCATGAGAAACAAGATTCTCTGGTCTGATGAAACCAAGATTGAACTCTTTGGCCTGAATGCCAAGAGTCACGTCTCGAGGAAACCTGGCACCATCCTTACGGTGAAGCACGGTGGTGGCAGCATCATGCTGTGGGGGTGTTTTTCACCAGCAGGGACTGGGAGACTAGTCAGGATCGAGGGAAAGATGAACGGAGCAAAGTAAAGAGAGATCCTTGGTGAAAACATGCTCCAGAGTGCTCAGACTGGGGCAAAGGTTCACCTTCAAACAGGACAACGACTATAAGCACACAGCCACGACAACGCAGGAATGGCTTCGGGACACGTCTCTGAATGTCCTTGAGTGGCGCAGCCAGAGCCCGGACTTGAACCCGATCGAACATCTCTGGAGAGACCTGAAAATAGCTGTGCAGCGACACTCCCCATCCAGCCTGACAGAGCTTGAGAGGATCTGCTGAGAAGAATGGGAGAAACTCCCCAAATACAGGTGTGCCAAGCTTGTAGTGTCATACCCCAAAAAAACTGACGCTGCAGTTGCTGCCAAAGTTGCTTCAACAATGAACTAAGGTAAAGGGTCTGAACACTTATGTAAATGTAATATTTCAGTTTTATTTTTAATAAATTAGCAAAAATGTCTAAACCTGTTTTTGCTTTGTCATTATGGAGCATTGTGTGTAGATTGATGAGAAAAAAAACTATTTAATCAATCTTAGAATAAGTGTAAGAATAAGTGTAATCTAACAAAGTGGAAAAAGTCAAGGGGTCTGAATACTTTCCGAAGGCATTGTATATCTAATTTACACAAGTATTCAACCCCCTGAGTCAATAGATGTTAGAATCACCTTTGGCAGCTGTGAGTCTTTCTGGCTAAGTCTCTAAGAGGTTTGCACACCTGGATTGTAAAACTCTTCAAGCTTTGTCAAATTGGTTGTTGATCATTGCTAGACAGCCATTTTCATCTCTTGCCATAGATTTTCAAGCCGATTTAAGTCAAAACTGTAACTACACCACTCTGGAAATGTCGTCTTGGTAAGCAACTACAGTTTATATTTGGCCTTTTGTTTTAGGTTATTGTCCTGCTGAAAGGTAAATTTGTCTCTGTGTCTGTTGGAAAGTAGACTGAACCAGGTTTTCCTCTAGGATTTTGCCTGTGCTTAGCTCTATTCCTATTCCTATTATTCCTAGCTCTATATCTTTTTATCCTAAAAAACTCCCTATTGCTTGCCGATGACCAGCATACCCATAACATGATGCAGCCACTACCATGCTAGAAAATATGAAGAGTGGTACTCAGTGAAGTGTTCTGTTGGATTTACCCCAGACATACGCTTTGTATTCACGACATTAAGTTAATTTCTTTGCCACATTTTTTGCAGTATTACTTTAGTGCCTTGTTGCAAACAGGACGCATGTTTTGGAATATTTTTATTCTGTCCAGTCTTCCTTCTTTTCACTCTGTCAATTAGGTTAGATTTGTGGAGTAACTACAATGCTTTTGATCCATCCTCAGTTTTCTCCTATCACAGCCATAACTATTTTAAAGTTACGATTGGCCTCATGGTGAAATCCCTGAGCGGTTTCCTTCCTCAGGCAACTGAGTTAGGAAAGACGCCTGAATCTTTGTAGTGTCTTGGGTGTGTTTGAAATTCACTGCTCGACCGAGGGACCTTACAGATGTGGGGTGCAGAGATATACAGGGCCAGCGCTCTGAGGTGGCAGAGACCTTACAGATGTGGGGTGCAGAGATATACAGGGCCAGCGCTCTGAGGTGGCAGAGACCTTACAGATGTGGGGTGCAGAGATATACAGCGCCAGCGCTCTGAGGTGGCAGAGACCTTACAGATGTGGGGTGCAGAGATATACAGGGCCAGCGCTCTGAGGTGGCAGAGACCTTACAGATGTGGGGTGCAGAGATATACAGGGCCAGCGCTCTGAGGTGGCAGAGACCTTACAGATGTGGGGTGCAGAGATATACAGGGCCAGCGCTCTGAGGTGGCAGAGACCTTACAGATGTGGGGTGCAGAGATATACAGGGCCAGCGCTCTGAGGTGGCAGAGACCTTACAGATGTGGGGTGCAGAGATATACAGGGCCAGCGCTCTGAGGTGGCAGAGACCTTACAGATGTGGGGTGCAGAGATATACAGGGCCAGCGCTCTGAGGTGGCAGAGCCAAATGTGTGCCCTGACGGTTTTATTTCCACATATTATTTTAAATAAATAAAACTCTGTCACTGTGTCCTTGAGCAAGGCACTTAATCTTGATTGCTCCAGGGGCACCGTAAAATGGCGACCCTGGCCGTGACCCCACTCCCTGCGAGTGTCTCATTGGGGAGTTGGGATATGGTGACCCTGGCCGTGACCCCACTCCCTGCGAGTGTCTCATTGGGGAGTTGGGATATGGCGACCCTGGCCGTGACCCCACTCCCTGCGAGTGTCTCATTGGGGAGTTGGGATATGGCGACCCTGGCCGTGACCCCACTCCCTGCGAGTGTCTCATTGGGGAGTTGGGATATGGCGACCCTGGCCGTGACCCCACTCCCTGCGAGTGTCTCATTGGGGAGTTGGGATATGGCGACCCTGGCCGTGACCCCACTCCCTGCGAGTGTCTCATTGGGGAGTTGGGATATGGCGACCCTGGCCGTGACCCCACTCCCTGCGAGTGTCTCATTGGGGAGTTGGGATATGGCGACCCTGGCCGTGACCCCACTCCCTGCGAGTGTCTCATTGGGGAGTTGGGATATGGCGACCCTGGCCGTGACCCCACTCCCTGCGAGTGTCTCATTGGGGAGTTGGGATATGGCGACCCTGGCCGTGACCCCACTCCCGCGAGTGTCTCATTGGGGAGTTGGGATATGGCGACCCTGGCCGTGACCCCACTCCCCGCGAGTGTCTCATTGGGGAGTTGGGATATGGCGACCCTGGCCGTGACCCCACTCCCTGCGAGTGTCTCATTGGGGAGTTGGGATATGCAAAAAACACTATTCCATTACACAATTGTGTGTGTAACAGGACAAATATAAGAACACCCCCTAATTATTATTATTATTAATTACCATGCCCGGTTTTGCCAATATAGCACCACCAAGCCTGTCAGTAGGGCAGACCGGGACCAAGGCTATATGCCAGTGTGCGCTCATTATCTGAGGAGGTGGGGGAGGGAGGAAGGGGAAAGTAATAATTTAATATTGAGTAGTTAAATTAAGAAAATGCATCCTGATTGGGCACCTAGCCATGCATCGTCATAAGATATTGCCTTCATTACCTTGTTTAGGAAGCGCATTGGATCCCAGGGCAGGGTCAAATTTATCATTTTTTTCTCAGACAGCTACGTTACATTTTTGGCGCACTGAATAATTATAGCTGGTTGGCTAAGCTTTGATCAGCATGGATATCCCAAAATGGCTGGGCATTGCCAAGAGCAAAAAAGAACTGATGGCAACCATGTCGAGACTGATGTCGCACTCACCGAGCAACCTGCTAGCCCGACCACCGAGGGTTGAGGAGCCTAGCAGCAAGTTCAATACCGCCCATCTCGTCACCCCACACACCCTGCAGACATGCAAGATCGAGAAGAGCCATGGACTAGCACCAGCAGCGCGAGGGTAACAGCACAACAAAAACTTGGTCCTGCACATCGATTACCTATCTAGCTTCTCAGAGAGAGATAGACATATCTCTGAGAAGCTACCCAGGAAAGGGCTGAAAATAGCCCATAATAATATATGTAGCCTTAGAAATAAGGTTCATGAAATCAATAACTTGCTAACATCAGATAACATTCGTATATTAGCCATGTCTGAGACTCACTTAGATCATTCATTTGATGATACAGCAGTAGCAATACAAGGATATAACATATATAGTAGAGCCAGGAATGCTTATGTGGGAGGTGTTGCTGTATATATTCAGAGCCATATCCTTGTAATGCTTAGAGAAGATCTTATGTTAAGTGTTATTGAAGTGTTGTGGTTGCAGGTTCACCTGACACATCTAAATTACTTTTATTTTTGGGTGTTGCTAGAGGCCACTAAGTGCTAACAGTCAGTATTTAAATAATATGTGTGAAATGCTTGATAGTGTATGTGATGTAAACAGAGAGGTCTACTTTCTTGGGGACCTGAATATTGACTGGTTTTCATCAAACTGTCCACTCAAGAGGGAACTTCTCACTGTATCAAGTGCCGGTAATCTGGTTCAGGTTATTAATCAACCTACCAGGGTGTTTACAAACACTACAGGATGTATTGTAGGATGTTTAGTAATACTGTAGAACTTTGTAGAACTTTGTTCTAAAGCTGTATCCGTACCCATTGAATGCAGTGATCACAATATAGTGGCTATATCCAGGAGAGACCCAAAGTTCCAACAGCTGGTCCTAAAATAGTGTATAAGAGATCATACAAAATCATTTGCTGTGACTTCAATGTGGATGATGATACAAATATTTGTTGGTCTGATGTGATTAATGAGGAGCATCCAGATGCTGTACTTGATGAATTGATGAACTTGCTTCTTCCAATTATTCATAAACATTATTCATAAACATGCACCTGTTAAGAAACTGACTGTTAGAACTGTTAAGGCTCCATGGATTTATGAGTAAAAAAAACTGTTTTGAGAAATGTATAAATGACGTGACTAAACTCAAAAAAAAGCAGAAGAAACTGTATTATGAAGCCAAGATCAATGACACAGAATGATAGGGAATGAAATTATGGGCAGAAAGACAAGTTAAACTCCATCTATCATAGAATCAGATGGCTTATTCATCACAAAACCATTTGATGTTGCTAATTATTATTATTTTTATTTTATTTAACCTTTATTTAACTAGGCAAGTCAGTTAAGAACAAATTCTTATTCACAATGACGGCCTACACCGGCCAAACCCAGATGACGCTGGGCCAATTGTGCACCGCCCTATGGGACTCCCAATCACGGCTGGTTGTGATACACCCAGGAATGGAACCAGGGTGTCTGTAGTGACGCCTCTAGCACTGAGATGCAGTGCCTTAGACCGCAGTGATACAGCCTGGAATCGAACCAGGGTGCCTGTTGTGACTCCTCTAGTACTGAAATGCAGTGCCTTAGACCGCTGCGATACAGCCTGGAATCAAACCGGGGTGCCTGTAGTGACGCCTCTAGCACTGAGATGCAGAGCCGTAGACCGCTGCGATTCTGCCTGGAATCGAACCAGGGTTCGAATAGACCGCTGCGTCACTCAGGAGCCCCCTATTTGAATGATTACTTCATTAGCAAAGTGGGCAAATGCCAACAATGAAGAGTGAGCCATTCTAATGCATTTTAAAAAATGAATAATGAAAGAAAAGTATTGTAAGTTAGTGTGGGAGAGGTGGAAAATTATTGTTATCAATCAATAATGACAATCCTCCTGGCATTGATAATTTAGATGGAAAGCTACTGAGGATGGGATTTGAGTCTAAAGCCTCTCCTATCTGTCATATCTTTAATCTGAGTCTAGAGGAAAGTGTTTGTCCACAGGCCTGGATGGAAGCCAAAGTCATTCCGCTACCCAAGAGTGGTAAAGCGGCCTTTACTGGTTCTAACAGCAGACCTATCAGCTTGCTGCCAGCTCTTAGCAAACTGTTGGAAAAAATGGTGTTTGACCAAATACAATGCTATTTCTCTGTTAAGTAAATTAACAACAGACTTTCAAGTGTGTTTATAGAGAAGGGCACTCAGCATGTGCTGCACTGACACAAATGACTGATGATTGGTTGAAAGAAATTGATAATAAGAAGATTGTGTACTGTTAGAGTTCAGTGCAGCCTTTTATATTATTGACCATAATTAGGGCTCACGAAATTTTGTCAGATGGTGATTGTCAAGCAAATAACTGTCGGTGTCAGGGTAATTGACCGTTGTCATGACTCTCTCTCCAAACAATTACCTGCTACGTTTAATTATCACTCGATTAAATTAATCATGTAACAATTAAATGTAGTAGGTAATAGCAGTCATCACATTAATGATAGTCACGACCCCGTTAATTAACATTAACACATTTAGCATCTCCTGGCATCTCCTGGCTTCCACGGATGTAGCCCCTTGGAACATCTACATTTTAAAAAGTCTAATAAATCCATGTAATATAGCGTACACCTTCACAATAAATCCATTATTGATTTTAGACAGGTCTAAAGAAACATGATATGAAGAAAATGTAGTCTATTTCAGAAGATCAGAATAGCATACTCTGAGTTGTCCTTATGTTAGGCCGTGATTTGGCTATGCCATATGGCCGTGGGCTACACTAGTTAATTTAGCAGACAATATTTGCTTAGAATTCCGTAGCATTATTTTATATTATTTTATAGTATAGAGAATACAATTGAACAAAGCTGAATAAAATAGAAAGGATATTTTCTCCAAACGATTTGAGGGAGTGCGGACATTCTATTCTATGTTGAGCGGTTAACAAAGAAATAGAAACAAAGAAATAGGTACTCCTATATGCTTCATTTAGAGTTATTAAACAATAAAATAATCTAACATGCTGACCAAACAGGACACGCATGTTGATTTTGTACCCCCACACCAGACACGATCATATCAAAACAAACTCTGAACCAATTATATTAATTTGGGGACAGGTCGAAAAGCATTAAACATTTATGGCAATTTAGCTAGCTAGCTTGCTATTGTTAGATAATTTGTCCTGGGATATAAACATTGGGTTGTTATTTTACCTGAAATGCACAAGATCCTCTACTCTGACAATTAATCCACAGATTAAACAATAAACTGAATTCCTTTCTCGTCATGCACAAGGTCCTCTACCTCCTTCCTCGGGCTTCTTTTTTACTTCTTTTGACTTTAAATGGCAGTTGGCAACCAAATTTACCGTGCGTTACTACAACCGACTGAACGTCAGTTCATCTTTCAATCACCCACGTGGGTATATGCTCCTAAACACCAATGAGGAGATGGGAGAGGCCGGACTTGCAGCACGTTGAGCGTCACAAATAGAACCTATTTCTATTTTAGCGCCTGGCCACGCAGTCGCTCGCTGAGGTGCGCGAGCAGTCTGGGTGCAATGATTGAATAACATGTTTGTGTAAATCATTTTGCAACACTTGCGTACGCGATGTGAGCGGTGTGGCCAGCATGTAAGATTAAACAATAAGATTAAATAGTCGTAGATTAAACAATAAAATTAAGAAGAACCAGTTAAATAGGAGTCGCACTGTGTGTGTGTGTGTGTGTGTGTGTGTGTGTGTGTGTGTGTGTGTGTGTGTGTGTGTGTGTGTGATTGATAGTAGCTATATTAAATAGTGAGTCTCTCCCTGAGAGAGGTCAGTGTTATTACAGATCACTTCACTATATGACAGGCTAGTGTGGAAAATATGAAACCATTTCTCTTTCCCAGACTAACAGATTGCACCTGGGGCCTGATTGGGAACACGTGTTTGGATGGACCGCCACAGAAAGGAAGAGACAATGGTATTTCTATTTGATTTGAACTTTATCTAATCCAAGAAGTCCCACTGAAGGGCAGGTACATTTCAGTATGTGTTACAAGGGGTTTGGGGTAAAATGCTAAAAGTATCTTTGTTTTAGATTTAAATCGTTTTTAAAGGCTAATGACGTGCATTCTGTAACAAATAACTTCAAATAACTTTGAAGGAGACAGAAAAAAACAATTGCATATGACTTGGGCACTGTGTTTTGCACAATGTGACATGCCTAAATGTTAAACCTTTAGTTGAAGCCTATTTATCAAACTGTCCCCTTTTTCTTTTTATGTCAGAAGGTCCAGCACCATCCTCAGACAATTGCTGTAATTTTTGGTCAAATTCTCATTTCTGGATAAGACCTAAAATAGTGGATAAAATGTTGCTATGTGACGAGTATTATGGCCCAATGAGAGGAGAAACAATAAATTAACAGCAATGGCTGTGGCTTGATTTCATTGGTTGATTTAGATTCAGTAAGAGAATACAGTGCCTTGCAAAAGTATTCATCCCCCTTGGCATTTTTCCTATTTTGTTGCATTACAACCTGTAATTTAAATAGATTTCTATTTGGATATCATGTAATGGACATACACAAAATAGTCCAAATTGGTGTTTCAAAAATTCTAAAAAGTAAAAAAAGGAAAAGTGGTGCATGCATATGTATTCACCTCCTTTGCTATGAAGCCCCTAAATTAAATCTGGTGCAATCAATTACCTTCAGGAGTCGCATAATTAGTTAAATAAAGTCCACCTGTATGCAATCTAAGTATCACATGATCTCAGTATATATACACCTGTTCTGAAAGGCCCCAGAGTCTGCAACACCACTAAGCAAGGGGCACCACCAAGCGGCACTATGAAGACCAAGGAGCTCTCCAGACAGGTCAGGGACAAAGTTGTGGAGAAGTACAGATCAGGGTTGGGTTATAAAAAAATATCTGAAAATTTGAACATCCCACGGAGCACCATTAAATCCATTATTAAAAAATGGAAAGAATATGGCACCACAACACACCCGCCAAAACTCACAGACCAGGCAAGGAGGGCACTTTAAAAATATATATATATTTCACCTTTATTTAACCAGGTAGGCAAGTTGAGAACAAGTTCTCATTTACAATTGCGACCTGGCCAAGATAAAGCAAAGCAGTTCGACACAAACAACAACACAGAGTTACACATGGAATAAACAAACATACAATCAATAATACAGTAGAAAAATATATATACAGCGTGTGCAAATGAGGTAGGATAAGAGAGGTAAGGCAATAAATAGGCCATGGTGGCGAAGTAATTACAATATAGCAATTAAACACTGGAATGGTAGGGTGTGCAGAAGATTGTCGAGTTACAGTTTTTACTTAAATCTACTTGAAAATCTATGTCAAGACCTGAAAATGGTTGTCTAGAAATGATCAACAACCAATTTGACAGAATTTTGAAAATAATAACGGGTGAATGTTGCACAATCCATGTGTGGAAAAGTCTTGGAGACTTACCCAAAAAGACTCACAACTGTGATCACTGCCAAAGGGGCTTCTACAAAGTATTGACTCAGGGGTGTGAACACTTATGTAAATTAGATATTTCTGTATTATAACATTTCAATAAAAAAAAAAAAATTTTTTTTTTAAATGCCATTATGGGGTATTGTAGATGGGTGAGATTTAAAAAAGTATTTAATCCATTTTGAATTCAGGCTGTAACACAACAACATGTGGAATAACTCCAGAGGTATGAATACTTTCTGAAGGGACTATAAGTAGAAGTAGTCTGTGAATGGTGTGTGTGTGGGGGTGTGTGTGGATGTGTGTGATGTGTGTGTGGTGGTGTGTGATGTGTGTGTGTGTGTGTGGTCTGTGTGTGTGTAGTGTGTCTGTGTGGTGTGTGCCTAATCACATCTCTCTGTGTGTGTGTGTGGTGTGTGTGTGTAGGGGGGGGTGTGTGTGTGCTGTGTGGTGTGTGGTGTGTAGGGTGTGTGTGTGTGTGTGTGCGCACTTGCAAGAGTAGAGTTCTGCCTAATCACATCTCTCTGATTGGGTCTAAGTGGCAAGGAGATCCGGGCCCGTATCCACAAAGCGTCTCAGAGAAGACAATTTGTCATACGTGCTGAGAACAGAGACGTTTTACTCTGCCTCATACGTGCTGAGAACAGAGACGTTTTACTCTGCCTCATACGTGCTGAGAACAGAGACGTTTTACTCTGCCTCATACGTGCTGAGAACAGAGACGTTTTACTCTGCCTCATACGTGCTGAGAACAGAGACGTTTTACTCTGCCTCATACGTGCTGAGAACAGAGACGTTTTACTCTGCCTCATACATGCTGAGAACAGAGACGTTTTACTCTGCCTCATACGTGCTGAGAACAGAGACGTTTTACTCTGCCTCATACGTGCTGAGAACAGAGACGTTTTACTCTGCCTCATACGTGCTGAGAAGAGAGACGTTTTACTCTGCCTCATACGTGCTGAGAACAGAGACGTTTTACTCTAAAAATAAAAGCTACGCATGAAGCCTCTTTAGTCATAAGAGTCACGCCTAGTCGACAGATATTTAGGACCAGCAGGAAAATAATCCTGTAGCAACAGGAAATGTGAATAATTATGTGGATTATAATTCATGGGCATTTTTCTTTAGGGCAAATCAAATCTGAAATTTCAAAGTGGAAATTACAAACTTTAGAAGCCTTTAAAAAAAGTTAAATACGCTTCAAATTTACAGCAACAAAAGAGTGATCAAATTAAGATCCCACATCTGTATTCATCCCAACATATTATGGAAGAATTAAGAGTAGGCAAAGCGATCATGTCAGACAAAAATGATATCAAGCCTTTAAACAATGCAACATTTGATATACAGTTACGTTCACCGTGGTTGGCTGAAGCAAACAATTGGGTTCACAGCTGGCGATGCCTCATCACGGTTATTCCCCATCATTTGCAGTAATATCAATGAGCGTCATCACTATCTCTCCTTTGTGGTACCTCAAACTGACTTTACCAGCTGAAATAAACCTTTATGAGCTGATTTCACTTGTCTTGGCAGTGTCTTAACATCATCCTAAAAGCTACGCAGACCAGGGAGTTTTTTAGTCTTGTGGATACAGTCCCCGGGGTCCTCATTACCAGCTGTCCCTGCCCAACACCACCAATGCCACCCTGTTCCCTACATAGCGCATTATTTTTTACCAGGACCCATAGAGCTCTGGTCAAAAGTAGTGCACTATGTAGGGAATAGGGTGCACTATGTACACAATAGTGTGCACTATGTAGGGAATAGGGTGGACTATGTAGGGAATAGTGTGCAGTATGTTTGGAATAGGGTGCACTATGTAGGGAATAGGGTGCACTATGTAAGGAACAGGGCTCTGGTCTATAGTAGTGCACTATGTAAGGAACAGGGCTCTGGTCTATAGTAGTGCACTATGTAGGGAATAGGGCTCTGGACTATAGTAGTGCACTATGTAGGGAATAGGGCTCTGGACTATAGTAGTGCACTATGTAGGGAAAATGGCTCTGGTCTATAGTAGTGCACTATGTAGGGAATAGGGCTCTGGACTATAGTAGTGCACTATGTAGGGAATAGGGCTCTGGTCTAAAGTAGTGCACTATGTAGAGAATAGGGCTCTGGTCTAAAGTAGTGCACTATGTAGGGAATAGGGCTCTGGTCTAAAGTAGTGCACTATGTAGGGAATAGGGCTCTGGTCTAAAGTAGTGCACTATGTAGAGAATAGGGCTCTGGTCTAAAGTAGTGCACTATGTAGGGAATAGGGTGCACTATGTACACAATAGTGTGCACTATGTAGGGAATAGGGTGGACTATGTAGGGAATAGTGTGCAGTATGTATGGAATAGGGTGCACTATGTTTGGAATAGGGTGCACTATGTAGGGAATAGGGTGCACTATGTAAGGAACAGGGCTCTGGTCTATAGTAGTGCACTATGTAGGGAATAGGGCTCTGGACTATAGTAGTGCACTATGTAGGGAATAGGGCTCTGGACTATAGTAGTGCACTATGTAGGGAATAGGGCTCTGGTCTATAGTAGTGCACTATGTAGGGAATAGGCCTCTGGACTATAGTAGTGCACTATGTAGGGAATAGGGCTTTGGTCTATAGTAGTGCACTATGTAGGGAATAGGGCTCTGGACTATAGTAACTTAAGTTTTTCTACAAAAATTGGGCTATATGTTTTGATTTGTAATACATTGTCAGGCTGCATGATGTGACTCTGTGATGATGATTTGAAAAAAGTAGCTCTGCTTAGTTTTTTTAAAAGTTTTTTTTTGCGCAGGTTGTACAAACTTCGTCAGTCTCTCATTCACAATTTCAGAAGCACTTGATAATGCCTCGAATTTCCCTGCGGCATCCCCTTTGTGTGACCACAATACACCCTAAAAAAATCTTGCCTTTTGTCAGCTGCCTGCTCTGAAGCACCTCTTATCTCACTCACACGGCTCTGTGTCACGTGATCAGGTCTTTCTCACAGGCTACAAGTGAAGACAGACACATCGGGGACGCAACTGCGCAAGTCTTCATCCTTATCCAATTCTAAGGTGCATATTAAAGATATTGGAAGAGCTGTCCTCATTTACTTTTCGTCAGCCAACAAGACGAGTAGGTCTAACAAACAGCAAAAGCACTAGCTTATGTCAATCTACTATCACCCATAGTACAAAAGTTGACCTATTTTGTGTGAGAAATAAAGATTCAAACATAATCTGGGACAGTTAATTACTACAACCACTGGCATCAAAAACAGTTTTTTACGCAATGAGGCTAATGCAATAGATCAGAGCATTCAGCTTAAATTGTTTATAAACAGTTAGGCTTTTTTTTCACATTATAAGCGCAGCTCTGCGCACACGGCAGTAGGCTGTAAGCCCGAATGTTCCATTACCCAGAAAACACCATAATCAAAAGTGACCACATATTTGATTATGCATGTAATGCTTTTATTATAAAGGTGCATTTTTATGGTGAAAATGATCTTCCCAAAACTTGAAACTCACACACTGCATATGTATGTATGCCAGTTAGGCTCTAAACCCCTTTTGGATTACTGTGCTTAATTTTAAGAAAATACTTGGCCACTTTAGTTGTGATATAAACCTTATCAAAACATATAGGACTATGGCATAGGCTACATGAGGTGTGCGACTATGATTAGAAAATGTTGCAAAAAAAGGCTTTGTTTCCTGCCTTAAGCTGGGCATCATTCACAATTGATAATATAGAATTCACAAGCGATAGGCTAACATTGTCACCCATCAGACTATTCTTAATTTTATCTTCTATTTACATATACTAAATAATATATGTGTGAAATTAGTTTTCATTTACTATGGACCATTATCATGCACCTGTCTCGAAATAGGGTCAGGGGGGAAAATACATGTCATCTCTAGACTTAAATAGCGAATGGAGGACGCTTATCCTGTGGTTCATTTTCCTGCCAGCCAGGTAGGCTATACTCCTGTTGTAAAGATAAGCAATGTGCTTAATATTTTCTTAATATTAGGAAAGTTGAGAAATAAATATAATGGGCCTAGCCTATACAAAGCTGATGGGATCCTCCTCTTTTTAATAGAGGCATCACTCTGTTTTCTCGTGCAATTGCATAGCCTATAGAAATGGGCTCACGGGCTCTCATGAAAGTATTTGATTAGATTTTCGATCACATTTCCATTGACGTCAGAGTGATTAGAGGGACAATAGAGTGCTGAGTACCAGGCAGTTAGCAAGTTTGATAAGCTACTAATGACCATCCGCAGCATCAGAGCTGCTAATAATCAGAGAAGCCTAATTATCGTGACATATTCTCATCAGCAACCACAGCTAATGAAGTCACTGAAACACTTAACAGAGAGTTGCAGTCTGTTTTGGAATAGGTGGCCAGTAATAAACTGGTCCTGAACATCTTTAAAACTAAGAGCATTGCATTTGGCACAAATCATTCCTTAAGTTCTAGACCTCAGCTGAATCTGGTAATGAATGGTGTGGCTGTTGAACAAGTTGACCAGACTAAATTACTTGGCGTTACCTTAGATTGTAAAGTGTCATGGTCAAAACATTTAGATTCAATGGTTGTAAAGATGGGAAGAGGTCTGTCCGTAATAAAGAGATGTTCTGATTTTTTGATATTACACTCCACAAAGCAAGTCCTGCATGTTTTATCTTATCTTGATTATTGTCCAGTCATATGGTCAAGTGCTGCAAAGGAAGACCTAGTTAAGCTTAAGCTGGCTCAGAACATAGCCACACATCTTGCTCTTCATTGTAATCAGAGGGATAATATTAATGCTATGCCAGTCTCTCTTGGCCAGGAGTTGAGGAAACATGGACTGTGTCACTTCTTGTTTTTGTAAGAAACATTAATTTGTTGGAAATTCCAAATTGTTTGCATAGCCAACTTACACACAGCACTGACACACACACACTTACCCCACCAGACATGCCACCAGGGGTCTTTTCACAGTCCCCAGGTCCAGAACAAATTCAAGGAAACTTACAGTATTATACAGAGCAATGAGTGCATGGAACTCCCTTCCATCTTATATAGCGCAAGTGAACAGCAAAACTAGTATAAAAAAAATGAAATACAGCAATACCTCACAGCACAACTCCTCTCCCCCATGTGACCTACTTGCTGACCTACACACTGAGTTCAGTCTGTCAAATCGGAGGGCCTGTTGTCCGGACTTCTGGCATTCTCTATGGGGGTGCCACAGGGTTAAATTCTCGGGCCGACTCTCTTCTCTGTCTACATCAATGATGTCGCTCTTGCTGCTGGTGATTCTCTGATCCACCTCTACGCAGACGACACCATTCTGTATACTTCTGGCCCTTCTTTGGACACTGTGTTAACTAACCTACAGACGAGCTTCAATGCCATACAACTCTCCTTCTGTGGCCTCCAACTGCTCTTAAATGCAAGTAAAACTATATGCATGCTCTTCAACCGATCGCTGCCCGCACCCGGCCGCCCATCCTGGCCCTTCTTTGGACACTGTGTTAACTAACCTCCAGACGAGCTTCAACGCCCATCCAGCATCACTACTCTGGATGGTTCTGACTTGGAATATGTGGACAACTACAAATACTGTGTCTGGTTAGACTGTAAACTCTCCTTCCTCACATTAAGCATCTCCAATCCAAAATTAAATCTAGAATCGGCTTCCTATTTCACAACAAAGCATCCTTCACTCATGCTGCCAAACATGCCCTCGTAAAACTGACTATCCTACCGATCCTTGACTTCGGCGATGTCATTTACAAAATAGCCTCCAACACTCTACTCAGCAAATTGGATGCAGTCTATCACAGTGCCATCCGTTTTGTCACCAAAGCCCCATATACTACCCACCACTGTGACCTGTATGCTCTCATTGGCTGGCCCTCGCTTCATATTCGTCGCCAAACCCACTGGCTCCAGGTCATCTATAAGTCTCTGCTAGGTAAAGCCCCGCCTTATCTCAGCTCACTGATCACCACAGCAGCACCCACCCGTAGCACGCGCTCCAGCAGGTATATTTCACTGGTCACCCCCAAAGCCAATTCCTCATTTGTCCACCTTTCCTTCCATGTCTCTGCTGCCAATGACTGGAATGAATTGCAAAAATCACTGAAGCTGGAGTCTCATATCTCCCTCTCTAACTTTAAGCACCAGCTGTCAGAGCAGCTCACAGATCACTGCACCTATACAAAGCCCATCTGTAAATAGCCCATCCAACTACCTCATCCCCATACTGTTATTTTTTGTTGTTGTTGCTCCTTTGCACCCCAGTATCTCTACTTGCACATTCATCTTCTGCACATCTATCACTCCAGTGTTATTTGCTAAATTGTAATTATTTCGCCACCATGGCCTATTTATTGCCTTACCTCCCTTATCTTACCTCATTTGCACACACTGTAGATTTTTCTATTGTGTTATTGACTGTATGTTTGTTTATTCCATGTTTAACTTTGTGTTGTTGTTTGTGTCGCACTGCTTTGCTTTATCTTGGCCAGGTCGCAGTTGTAAATGAGAACTTGTTCTCAACTGGCCTACCTGGTTAAATAATTTTTTAAAGAATTGTGTGTATGTACTGACATGTTTGTGTAACTGATAAATGCACACAAACACACACAAACAACATGTTAATGTTAACTTCTTGTCAATAGGGGGGCGCTGTTTTCACTTTGGAAAAAATCGTGCCCAAATGAAACGGCCTCGTACTCTTTTCTAGATCATACAATATGCATATTATTATTACTATTGGATAGAAAACACTCAGAAGTTTCTAAAACTGTTTGAATTATGTCTGTGAGTAAAACAGAACTCATTTTGCAGCAAACTTCCATGCAGGAAGTGAAAAATCTGAAAACGAGGCTCTGTTTCAGGGCCTGCCTATTCAATTGCCTTATATTTATCGATATGCATGCACTTCATACGCCTTCCACTAGATGTCAACAGGCAGTGGAAGGTGGAATGGGGTGTCTAGCTAGATCTGAGGCCGAACAAGAGCTTTTGGAGTGGCAGGTCAGGAATTTTCTTTGTCTACCAAGGCGCGCCGCGGAGCTCGACATTGGCTTCTGAAAAGCGTTACGTATACACGGCGAATATCTCCGGCTCTGATTTTTATTTGATTCATGTGATAATAACATCATAAAGTAGGTTTTTTCAACCAAGTTTTATCAGTTTATTCAACGTTTATTGGGACTTTTGGAATTTTCCGTTCTTTGCACCAAGAGTTGATGGGCATGTTCGCGCCACATGGCTAGCCAAGGTTGCTAATTCGACAGAAGAAATGGACATTCTAAAACCAAACAACGATTTATTCTGGACCAAGGACTCCTTGTACAACATTCTGATGGAAGCTCAACAAAAGTAAGAAAACATTTATGATGTTATTTCGTATTTCTGTGTAAAATGTTGAGTCCTATTCTCCGCCGTTTTGGTGAGCGCTGTCTCGCAATAACGCAAGCTGTATGTTATGGTAAAGTTATTTTTAAAAATCTAACACAGCGGTTGCATTAAGAACCAGTGTATCTTTCATTTGCCATACAACAAGTATTTTTATGTAAAGTTTATGATGAGTTCTTTGGTCAGATTAGGTGAGTGAGATTCTGGTGAATCGATGCTACGTATTCACAATGTATAATCAGGATTTGCAGCTCTAAATATGCAAATTTTCGAACAAAACATAATTGTATTGTATAACATGATGTTATAAGACTGTCATCTGATGAATTTGTTCAAGGTTAGTGATTAATTTTATATCTTTTGCTGGTTTTTGCGAAAGCTACCTTTTGCGGTGAATAAATGCGTTTGTGTGTTTGGCTATTGTGGTAGGCTAATATAATTCTATATTGTGTTTTCGCTGTAAAACACTTAAAAAATCGGAAATATTGGCTGGATTCACAAGATGTTTATCTTTCATTTGCTGTACACCATGTATTTTTCATAAATGTTTTATGATGAGTATTTAGGTATTTCACATTGCTCTCTGTAATTATTCTGGCTGCTTTGGTGATATTTTTGATGGTAGCTGCAATGTAAAACTATGATTTATACCTCAAATATGCACATTTTCGAACAAAACATAAATGTATTGTATAACATGTTATAAGACTGTCATCTGATGAAGTTGTTTCTTGGTTAGTGACAAATTTTATCTCTATTTTGTCGGTTTTGTGAAAGCTACCTATGCGGTAGAAACATGGTGAAAATATGCGGTTGTGTGTTTGGCTATTGTGGTTAGCTAATAGAAATACATATTGTGTTTTCGCTGTAAAACATTTTAAAAATCGGAAATGATGGCTGGATTCACAAGCTGTTTATCTTTCATTTGCTGTATTGGACTTGTGATTTAATGAAAATTATATTATATGATATCCCTGTCCCGTTAGGCTAGGCTATGCTAGTCAGCTTTTTTGATGAGGAGGATCCCGGATCCGGGAGAGAGAAGTGGTAGAGGTTTTAAATACCAAGTGTGCAAAGCTGTCATCAAGGTTAAGGGTGGCTAATTTGAAGATATTACTGCATGATTCCATATGTGTTATTTCATAGTTTTGATGTCTTCAATATTATTCGACAATGTAGAAAAAAGTAAAATAAAGAAAAACTCTTGAATGAGTACATAGGTGTGTCCAAACTTTTGACTGGTACAGTAGGTAAATTGTAAAGTCTTTTGTCTGTAATGTGTCGGACCCCAGTAACACTAGCTATTGCCATTGCCATTGCCGTTGTCTAATAGGGATCCTAATAAATCAAATCTTTGCGAGGGAGTTTGGATGCGATTGATCGATGGGAGAGGGAAGCAGTGGACTTTTTCTGTCAATGTTGGAATACACGCTGAGAAAAGACAAGGAACTTGCAAAAGAATTTATCACAATTCCACGTAATGCCACATGTACATACCACAACATTCAGAACGAAATCATAGCTCTTATGAGTAAGATTGCCAGAGAGGAAATTGTGGTATACACTGAATGTAGAGACCCAAATGGATGCAAGAACTTTTCTATTGTCATTCGATATGTAGACGAGGAAAAACCATTGCTGCCAATGGCAACAAGCAAGCAATGTGATGCTTTATCACTTACTAATCTTGTTTTCTCAGAACAAATGTTGGCCTGGAAATATTCTACGTCAACGCTACAACGGGGCGATGTCTGGGAAACACGGGGGTGTGCATAAAATATAGATACATTTCATAGTGAAGTGCAATATGTGCATTGCATTAATAATCAACTGCATTTGGTTTTGATGCATGCTATGTCATCTGAGGAGGCGATAGAGGCCTTTTCAGTGTGTCTAGCTCCCTGTACAATCTCTTTTGCAAACCTATGGTGGCTTCACAGTACACTGGGGAAAAACTGAAAATACTTCTTGATCTGAGATGGACTGGCCACCTCGCCACGGTGGCAATCATTTTGATATCAAGTAACAACATTCACAGAGATGCTCGGCAAAATCCAATCTACTCGCACATACAGTACCAGTCAAAAGTTTGGACACCTAGTCATTCAAGGGTTTTTATTTAGTTTTACTATTTCTACATTGTAGAAGCTAATCATGTAAATGTAATTAACTAGAAAATCGGGGGCACCACGAAATAATTTTTATAGAGCTGTTATCTTCCGAATAAACTCTTAAAGACCTGGTAATCTTTTATCTTTACCTCAATAGCAGTCAATATTTAATCGTCACCTTATTTAATCTGAAGGTTGTGAGTTCGTTCCTCACAGGGGGCACCATTAATGTTGTGTTTTTGGCTATGCCCGGATTAAGTGATATGACATGCTATTCTATAAAATCATTTCTCTGTAATTAATATTACCTGATTAAGATGATCAGGTAAATGTAATTAAATAGAAAGTCGGGGCACCACAATTTTTTTTTTATAGAGCTGTTATCTTCCGAATAAACTCTTAAAGATCTGGTAATCTTATACCTCAATAGCAGTCAATATTTAATAGTCACCTTATTCAGTCTCATCTGAAAGTTGTAAATTCTTGGTTATCTTCACGAACCCTGGCTAACAAGTTGAAACAGCAATTCAAAATTTTGATAAATTATTTATTTACTAAATAATCACACAGAATTACATCTACACAGAATGGATCATACATTGATTTCAAATTAAGTCATAAAGGAAAACGTCCCTAGCGGACGGAACAGATATGATGGCTGGTTACACAAAGAAAGGGGGTTGGGTTTTGAATGAAAGAGCGGGAAGACTGAGGAACAAAAAAATGTTGTGTCTCTATCGGGCCGTAGGCAGCTATGCTATCGTAAATACAGAATCTTATGCATTCTAAATAAGCGCTCATTTGAAAAAGGAAAATGCAATAAATATTTACTCTGAGCTGCGCTTCGGTAGATTGGTCGTAGATAGAATGTCGGGTTGTCCAGCATGGATCTCTTGTTCTCTGAAGAATGTCTAGTGGTGAACTGGAGCGTGGTAGGATGGATACTCTGTCTGTCCTCTCCTAGCCCACGTTTACAGCTGCTGTTGCTAACGCAACGGCTATGAGGTATCACTTCTTTAGTGAATAAGAGTTCAAAGTTCATACCAAGTTGCCATACTTTAAGCTCATGCTATATTCTGGCTGGTATAGTCGAAATTCATCCTTTTGGCGTGTTTATTGTCATCTTCATATTGAATTTCGATGCTAATTTTGTTAGGTTGTTGTCGTTCCACCAGAGCTCACGCTGAGGTTGGCTTAATTCTGTTGGTGATCTTGTCCTTTTAACGCAGGGACCGCAAGTCCTCACGTCCTTGGAACAGAAAGTTGAATTTCCGTCAATGGGTTTATATAGTGGTGAAAGAAGGGCGTGATTCATAGTTTACAACCAATGTCTGTTCACTTGGGCGGGGCCTCTGAGTGAGCAGAGTTTCTCTATGACAAACCGTTCTCTCATTTAAGAAGCTAAAATTACATTTAATCTTTTCACAAATAGTTTAATACTTAAACATTTAAATTGCACAACAATTCCATGTGAATCTGATTAGAATGTGTCGACTAGAATGTGTCGACTTTCCAAGATACAGTTTATGTCATCCTGTCATTCGTAGTAATGTCTCAGACAACAACTGATCTGAGATCATATTCATTAAGTACCAACGCATATTTTCAACTGGTTGGATTACCGAAATATGGTTCCGTTTCCCACCTTTTGATGTTACCAGACACTCTATGCTGCAAAGGCTTTACAAGAGTCAACTCTATAAAGTAGAGAGAGAGAAAAGGGGGAAGGGTATTTATGGGGGTCATAAACCTCCCCCAACAGGCCAACGTCATGACACTGTCATCAAGGCAAAGGGTGGGTACTTTGAAGAATCTCAAATATAAATATACAGAAAATAGTAAAAATAAAGAAAAACCCTGGAATGAGTAGGTGTGTCCAAACGTTTGACTGTACTGTATGTGTAGTACTGTGCACCTCCCATAGTCTGTTCTGGACTTGTGGATTGTGAAGAGACCTCTGGTGGCATGTCTTGTGGGGTATGTATGGGTGTCCAAGCTGTGTGCTAGTAGTTTAAACAGACACCTCAGTGCATTCAGCTATGTTATTAATGTTAGCTCTCTGGGCACATTTAATGGCCAGCCGTGCTGCCCTGTTCTGAGCCAATTGTTTTCTGTGGTATCTCTTGGTGGCACCTGACCACACGTACTGAACAGTAGTCCAATTGAGACAAAACTAAAGCCTGTAGTACCTGCCTTGTTGATAGTGTTCTTTAAAAGGCAGAGCAGCGCTTTAATATGGACAGACTTCTCCCCATCTTAGCTACTGTTGTATCATCATGTTTTGACCATGATGGTTTACAATCAGGTGTTACTCCAAGCACTTTAGTCACTTGCTCAATTTCAACATTATTTATTGCATGTTTAGTTGAGGTTTAGAGTTTAGTGAATGATTTGTCCTAAATACAATGTTTTTATGTTTTTGAAATATGTAGGACTTATTTATTCCCTGCCAACCCATTCTGAAACGAACTGCAGCTTTTGTTAAGGGTTTACTCAAAGCCAGTGGCAGAGGCAGCAGGCTGTTAGCCAGCCTGCTAGCTTAGTGGAGTCTGCCACTAGCACAGTCAGTGTAGTCAGCTCAGCTATCCGCATTGAGACTGTCTGTGCCTCGATCTAGGTTGGGCAAAAATAAACATGGCGGTGATTGTCTTAGCAATCTCACTGGAATAAACACCTCCTCCATTCCTGCCATTATTGAAAGAGATCGTGGTACCTCACATCTCAAAATAGGGCTACTTAATGTTAGATCCCTCACTTCCAAGGCAGTTATAGTCAATACTAATCACTGAACATTATCTTGATGTGATTGGCCTGACTGAAACATGGCTTAAGCCTGATGAATTTACTGTGTTAAATGAGGCCTCTCCTCCTGGTTACACTAGTGACCATATCCCCCGTGCATCCCGCAAAGGCGGAGGTGTTGCTAACATTTACGATAGCAAATTTCAATTTACAAAAAGCAAAAACGACTGTGTTTTCATCTTTTGAGCTTCTAGTCATGAAATCTATGCAGCCTACTCAATCACTTTTTAATGCTACTGTTTACAGGCCTCCTGGGCCATATACAGCATTCCTCACTGAGTTCGCTGAATTCCTATCGGATCTTGTAGTCATGGCAGATAATATACAATTTTTTGGTGACTTTGATCATTCACGTGGAATAGTCCACAGACCCACTCTGAAAGGCACTCGGAGCCATCATCGACTCAGTGGGTTTTGTCCAACATTTCTCCAGACCTACTCACTGCCACAGTCATACTCTGAACCTAGTTTTGTCCCGTGGGATAAATGTTGTGGATCTTAATGTTTTTCCTCATAATCCTGGACTATCGGACCACCACTAATCTGCTCAGACCCCAACCAAGGATCATAAAAAGCCGTGCTATAAATTCTCGGACAACCCAAAGATTCCTAGATGCCCTTCCAGACTCCCTTTGCCTACCCAACAACGTCAGAGTGCAAAAATCAGTTAACCACCTATCTGAGGAACTCAATTTAAACCTTGCGCAATACCCTAGATGCAGTTGCAACCCTAAAAAAAAAAACATTTGTCATAAGAAACTAGTTCCCTGGTAAACAGAAAATACCTGAGCCCTGACGCAAGCTTCCAGACAATTGGAACGGAAATGGCGCTACACCAAACTGGAAGTCTTCCGACTAGCTTGGAAAGACAGTACCGTGCAGTATCGAAGAGCCCTCACTGCTGCTCGATCATCCTATTTTTCCAACTTAATTGAGGAAAATAAGAACAATCCAACATTTATTTTTGATACTGTCGCAAAGCTAACTAAAAAGCAGCATTCCCCAAGAGAGGATGGCTTTCACTTCAGCAGTGATAAACTCATGAACTCCTTTGAGGAAAAGATTATGATCATTAGAAAGCAAATTACAGACTCCTCTTTAAATCTGCGTATTTCTCCAAAGCTCAATTGTCCTGAGTCTGCACAACACTGCCAGGACCTAGGATCAAGGGAGACACTCAAGTTTTTTAGTACTATATCTCTTGACACATTGATAAAAATAGTCATGGCCTTTAAACATTCAAGCTGCACACTGGACCCTATTCCAACTAAACTACTGAAAGAGCTGCTTCCTGTGCTTGGCCCTCCTATGTTGAACATAACAAACTATCCACCGGATGTGTACCAAACTCAGTAAAAGTGGCAGTTATAAAGCCTCTCTTGAAAAAGCCAAACCTTGACCCAGAAAATATAAAAAACTATCGGCCTGTATCGAATTCCTCTCAAATTTTTGGGAAAAAGCTGTTGCGCAGCAACACACTGCCTTCCTGAAGACAAACAATGTATACGAAACGCTTCGATCTGGTTTTAGACCGAATCATAGCACTGAGACTGCACTTGTGAAGGTGGTAAATTACCTTTTAATGGCGTCAGACTGAGGCTCTGCATCTGTCCTCGTGCTCCTAGACCTTAGTGCTGCTTTTGATACCATCGATCACCACATTCCTTCGGAGAGATTGGAGTTCTGGCCTGGTTTAGAGCTTATCTGTCAGAAAGATATCAGTTTGTGTCTGTAGATGATTTGTCCTCTGACAAATCAACTGTACATTTCGGTGTTCCTCAAGGCTCCGTTTTAGGACCACTATTGTTTTCACTAGAAATGTTACCTCTTGGTGATGTCATTCGGAAACACAATGTCAACTTTCACTGCTATGCGGACAACACACAGCTGTACATTTCGATGAAACATGGTGAAGCCCCAAAAATGCCCTCCCTGGAAGCCTGTGTTTCAGACATAAGGAATTGGATGGCAGCAAATGTTCTAATTTTAAACTCGGACAAAACAGAGATGCTAGTTCTAGGTCCCAAGAAACAAAGAGATCTTCTGTTGAATCTGACAATTCATCTTGATGGTTGTACAGTCGCCTCAAATAATACCGTGAAGAACCTCGGCGTTACTCTGGACCCTGATCTCTCTTATGATGAACATGTGAAGACTGTGTCAAGGACAGCTTTTTACCATCTATGTAACATTGCAAAAATCAGGAACTTTCTGTCTAAAAATGATGCAGAAAAATGATTCCATGCTTTTGTCACTTCTAGATTAGACTACTGCAATGCTCTACTTTTCGGCTACCCGGATAAAGCACTAAATAAACTTCAGTTAGTGCTAAACACGGCTGCTAGAATCTTGACTAGAACCAAAAAATGTGGTCACATTACTCCAGTGTTAGCCTCTCTACACTGGTTTCCTGTTAAGGCTAAGGCTGATTTCAAGGTTTTACTGCTAACCTACAAAACGTTACATGGGCTTGCTCCTACCTATCTTTCTGATTTGGTCCTGCCGTACATACCTACACGTACGCTACGGTCACAAGACGCAGACGCTAAGCAAACAGCTGGAGGCAGGGCTTTCTCCTATAGAGCTACATTTTTATGGAATGGTCTGCCTATCCATGTGAGAGACGCAGACTCGGTCTCAACTTTTAAGTCTTTATTGAAGACTCATCTCTTCAGTAGGTCCTATGATTGAGCATAGTCTGGCCCAGGAGTGTGAAGGTGAACGGAAAGGCACTGGAGCAACGAACCGCCCTTGCGGTCTCTGCCTGGCCGGTTCCCCTCTCTCCACTGGGATTCTCTGCCTCTAACCCTATTACGGGGGTGTGGCTCACTGGCTTACTGGCTTACTGAGTCACTGGCTTACTGGTGCTCTTCCATGCCGTTCCTAGGAGGGGTGCGTCACTTGAGTGGGTTGAGTCACAGACGTGGTCTTCCTGTCCAGGTTTGTCCAGGTTGCCCCCCCCCCCCCCACACACACCCTTTACTCCACACACGGAGACACATACAAAGCTCTCCCTCGCCCTCCATTTGGCAAATCTGACCATAATTATATTATCCTGATTCCTGCTTACAAGCAAAAACAATAGCATGAAGTATCAGTGACTCACTCAATACGGTCAGGTGATGCGGATGCTACGCTACTGGACTGTTTTGCTAGCACAGACTGGAATATGTTCCGTGATTCATGCCCTCAGACGAACCATCAAACAGGCAAAGTGTCAATACAGGACTGAGATTGAATCCTACAACACCAGCTCTGACGCTCGTCGGATGTGGCAGGGTTTGAAATCTATTACGGACTACAGTCGTGAGCTGCCCAGTGATGCGAGCCTACCAGACGAGCTAAATGCGTTTTATGCTCTCTTCGAGTCAAGCAACACTGAAGCATGCATGAGAGCACCAGCTATTCCGGACGACTGTGTTGTCACGCTCTCCGTAGCTTTAAACAGGCCCACATTCACAAAGCCGCGGGTGCCAGATAGATTACCAGGATATGTACTTAAAGCATGCGCGGACCAATTGGCAAATGTCTTCACTGACGTTTTCTTCCTCTCCCTGGCCGAGTCTGTAATACCTACATGTTTCAAAGAGACCACCATAGTCCCTGTGCCAAGAAAGCGAAGGTAACCTACCTAAATGATTACCACCACGTAGAACTCACGTTGGTAGCCATGCAGTACTTTGAAGGCTGGTCATGACTCACATCAACACCATCATCAAAGAAACCCTAGACCCACTCCCATTCGCATACCGCCCCAACATATCCACAGATTACACAATTTAAATTGCACTCCACGCTGCCCGTTCCCACCTGGACAAAAGGAACACCTATGTGAGAATGCTGTTCATTGACTACAGCTCAGCGTTCAACACCATAGTGCCCACAAAGCTCATCACTATGCTAAGGAGCCTGGGACTAAGCCCCTCCCTCTGCAACTGGATCTTGGACTTCCTGACGGGCCGCCACCAGGGAATAAGGGTAGGCAACAACGCATCTGCCATGCCGATCCTCAGGGGTGCGTGCTTAGTCCCCTCCTGTATTCTCTGTTCACCCACGACTGCGTGGCCAAGCACAACTCCAACACCATCATTAAGTTTGCAGACGACACAACAGTGGTAGGCCTGATCACAGACAACAATGAGACAGCCTATAGGGAGGTCAGAGACCTGGCCGTGTGGTGCCAGGACAACAACATCTCTCTCAATTAGAGCAAGACAAATGAGATTCAACGTTGGTTCACAATTCCAACTTAAAGCATCAAAGGGAAGCAAAAGGCACTCATTTTTGTACAACGACGCAGCTATCGTTCTGCCTGAAAGAGTAATTCATCTTCGTCTCATTTCTCTCATCCTAATCCAAACTGATTGTGAGTGTTATTCGTTGTTGCTCTCTAGATTAAAATATTTCCATTTTTTTTGTCTTTTTAATGTAGCTGCTTAGTCAGAGTTGAATTGATGAGAGCATTCTCTCAGTTTAATTAATAGGAGCTTTGGAGTATAACTGACTGAATATATTTGGAGACGCCATCATTTCTGGTTAACATCAAACAGTCACATCGCAAATCTAGTGAAGTGGGGCTTGTGTGTGTGTGTGTGTGTGTGTGTGTGTGTGTGTGTGTGTGTGTGTGTGTGTGTGTGTGTGTGTGTGTGTGTGTGTGTGTGTGTGTGTGTGTGTGTGTGTGTGTGTGTGTGTGTGTGTGTGTGTGTGTGTGTGTGTGTGATGGCTTTAAAGAGACACAGAATTAAAGAGAAAGAACAAAACAACAGATGTATTTTACTAGTCCTCTCACTGATACACTGATTAACATAGAAAGTGAGGCCCACCAAATCAACTAACAGGAGATCAAACCTTGCCATCTGCAATGGATTATACATGGGGTTACACACAAACACACACACACACACACAGTGGTTCTTTAACAATTAATGTGCACACCGAAATACCAGCCAAAACACTCACATACTCACTGATGAGCGATAAAAAGAGATTGGCACAGGACTCTCACTAATGTTTCAATGTGTGAAGACAAACACACCTAAACACCAATGGTTATTCATGAACTGACCCTGGATCATCATCACACACACATTCTCACTTACAGACAGACTCACTGTGAGGGAACAGTATATAGACAGACACACTGTGAGGGGACAGTACAGAGACAGACTCACTGTGAGGGGACAGTATAGAGACAGACACACTGTGAGGGAACAGGAAATAGACAGACACACTGTGAGGGGACAGTACAGAGACAGACTCACTGTGAGGGGACAGTATATAGACAGGCTCACTGTGAGGGAACAGTACAGAGACAGACACACTGTGAGGGGACAGTATAGAGACAGCCACACTGTGAGGTGACAGTATAGAGACAGACTCACTATGAGGTGACAGTATAGAGACAGACTCACTGTGAGGTAACAGTATAGAGACAGACTCACTGTGAGGTAACAGTATAGAGACAGACTCACTGTGAGGTAACAGTATAGAGACAGACTCACTGTGAGGTAACAGTATAGAGACAGACTCACTGTGAGGTGACAGTATAGAGACAGACACACTGTGAGGTGACAATATAGAGACAGACTCACTGTGAGGTGACAGTATAGAGACAGACTCACTGTGAGGTGACAGTATAGAGACAGACACACTGTGAGGTAACAGTATAGAGACAGACACACTGTGAGGTAACAGTATAGAGACAGACACAATATGAGGTGACAGTATAGAGACAGACTCACTGTGAGTTTGAGTTTATTTTTACAGGGACAGTGCACATTAATCAACGTTTCAGTAAAAGTGCCGGTTTTAGCCAGCCGGCTAATTTTCAACCGCAGTCCCTGGGCAGGTTATTAAAAACAATGACAATATAGACAATAGCAACATAGAACAAGACATAGCATACAGACATAGCAACATAGGACAAGCAAGACGTAGCATACAGACAGAGCAACATAGAACAAAAAGCAGCAAGACAAAATTCATAAAAGCAACGTGTTTCCACACCTCACAAGTTACAGACAACAGACATGGAAAGCGGCAACACACAGCTAGGGACCATGTTCACAAATCTGATTGACCTTTAGCCATGTCTTCAAGCATTTTGTGAAAGTGTGATATGTGGTGCAGTTATGTGTGTCTGATGGCAGTGTATTCCAGACATGGGAAGCTCTCACAGAAAAAGCGGATTTACTAAAGGTGCTTTTCCTTAGGGGAACTACACAGTCACCTCTCATGGCAGACCTTGGGGATCTGCTGCCATATGTTTGGGTTTTCTGTTTAACAAAAATACTGAGTGGAGGGGGAACCAAGCCATTTAGGATCTTGAATACAAGACATGCATCGGTGTATTGCACAAGATTTTCCCAACTCAGGAGCTCATGCTTTCTGAGGATGTGACAGTGATGATGGCTATTGGGCTTCCTATCAAGCACTTCGAGAGCCTGTTTGTAGACAGACTGAATAGGTCTTACTGTTGTACAGCAAGCTTGGGCCCAACTAGTCAAGCAGTATGTTAAGTGGGGGAGTATCATAGATTTGAAGTACAGTTTTGCTACCTCTGTAGTCAAACAATTTCGTATAAATCGGAAATTAGCTAGGTTGAATTTGGTTATTTGAATTACCTTTTTCACATGCTTTTTAAAAGAGAGGTTGGAATCAAGTATGATGCCAAGGTACTTAAAATCAGATACCACCTGGAGCTTCTCCCCTGACACATAGACATCTGGCTCAGTAGCATCTGTTGCCCTCTTGGTGAAGAACATGCAAACAGTTTTTTTCACATTGAGATGCAAACACGAGTCACTGAGCCACTTTGTAACCTGGACCATTACAGTAGAGTTCTTGTGCAGCTTGTTGTTTGCTCTTTGCATGCACATATATCACTGTATCATCTGCATGCATTTGAACTTCAGACCCAGTACAGACAGAAGGCAGATCATTAATGTACAGGCTGAACAGGAGGGGCCCCAGTATTGACCCTTGGGGCACGCCCACATCATAGCTAAGAGTGGGCGACAGCTCATTGCTCACTCTGACACACTGAGTTCTGCCTTCAAGGTATGATTTCATCCATCTCAAGGCATCGGGGGGAAAGTTGAGCTTGGACAATTTTGTGATGAGAATCTCATGGTTAACAGTATCAAAAGCCTTCCTTAGGTCCAGAAACACAGCCCCAACAACGCCCCCTTTGTCCATCTTGGACTTCACATTTTCCAGAAGAAAGCAGTTGGCCGTTTCTGTGGAGTGTTTCGCTCTGAAGCCAAACTGCATGGAATGTAATGTGAAGGGGCTGTTGTTGAGGTGGGCAATCAGTTGTTCTGCTACACACTTTTCAACAACCTTTGACACCACAGGTAGTATACTAATGGGCCTGTAGTTACTCACGTCAGCAGGGTCGCCTGATTTAAAGATGGCCGTTATTATGGCCGACTTCCATACCCTTGGAAACACCCCGAGACCAATAGATGTGTTGGTGACCTTAGTAATGGGGCCAATGAGTGACTCTTTGTAGTTTTTAAGAAAGGTAGAGTCCATCCCAAACACATCTTTGGCTTTAGAGTTCTTTAGTGAGCTAATCACCTTGTCCACCTTTGACTCAGAAACCTCCCTTATGATGAAGACAGGTTGAGCATCATTTACTAGCACTGAGCCCAAGAAACCAGTGGAGGGGTTCTGTGTCAGTACCCTGACAGAGTCAATAAAGTAGGAATTGAAGGCTAGTGCTATTTCGACTGCATCCTGTGTTAGATTGTTATTCACCATGATTTCTAGTCTTTTTGCAGTGTTACTATGGTCTTTCCCTGTTACCTGTTTTAGATTCTCCCAGATCAGTTTAGAATTTCCCTTTGCTTCACCAATTATGTTAATAAAAAAGTTTGCCTTGGCCTGTCTGATTTCTTTCATCACCTTATTTCTCAACATGGTAAACCTACGTCTGTCATGCTCTAATTTGGATCATAGGGCTATTTTTAGATAATAATCTCATTCTTTCATCAATTTCCAGATTTCTCCATTTAGCCAAGGAAGAGTGCTCTTTTGGCCAGGTTTGGATTTGATGTGAGTTGTGAGGTGACAGTATAGAGACAGACAGACTGTGAGGTGACAATATAGAGACAGACTCACTGTGAGGTGACAGTATAGAGACAGACAGACTGTGAGGTGACAATATAGAGACAGACTCACTGTGAGGTGACAGTATAGAGACAGACACACTGTGAGGTAACAGTATAGAGACAGACACACTGTGAGGTAACAGTATAGAGACAGACACACTGTGAGGTAACAGTATAGAGACAGACTCACTGTGAGGTGACAGTATAGAGACAGACACACTGTGAGGTGACAGTATAGAGACAGACACACTGTGAGGTGACAATATAGAGACAGACACACTGTGAGGTGACAGTATAGAGACAGACACACTATGAGGTGACAGTATAGAGACAGACACACTATGAGGTGACAGTATAGAGACAGACACACTATGAGGTGACAGTATAGAGACAGACAGACTGTGAGGTGACAATATAGAGACAGACTCACTGTGAGGTAACAATATAGAGACAGACTCACTGTGAGGTGACAGTATAGAGACAGACACGCTGTGAGGTAACAGTATAGAGACAGACACACTGTGAGGTAACAGTATAGAGACAGACACACTATGAGGTGACAGTATAGAGACAGACTCACTGTGAGGTGACAGTATAGAGACAGACTCACTGTGAGGTGACAGTATAGAGACAGACAGACTGTGAGGTGACAGTATAGAGACAGACAGACTGTGAGGTGACAATATAGAGACAGACTCACTGTGAGGGGACAGTATAGAGACAGACACACTGTGAGGTAACAGTATAGAGACAGACAGACTGTGAGGTAACAGTATAGAGACAGACAGACTGTGAGGTGACAGTATAGAGCCAGACTCACTGTGAGGTGACAGTATAGAGACAGACACACTGTGAGGTAACAGTATAGAGACAGACTCACTGTGAGGTAACAGTACAGAGACAGACTCACTGTGAGGTAACAGTATAGAGACAGACTCACTGTGAGGTAACAGTATAGAGACAGACACACTGTGAGGTGACAGTATAGAGACAGACTCACTGTGAGGTAACAGTATAGAGACAGACACACTGTGAGGTGACAGTATAGAGACAGACACACTGTGAGGTGACAGTATAGAGACAGACTCACTGTGAGGTAACAGTATAGAGACAGACACACTGTGAGGTAACAGTATAGAGACAGACTCACTGTGAGGTAACAGTATAGAGACAGACTCACTGTGAGGTAACAGTATAGAGACAGACACACTGTGAGGTGACAGTATAGAGACAGACTCACTGTGAGGTAACAGTATAGAGACAGACACACTGTGAGGTAACAGTATAGAGACAGACACACTGTGAGGTAACAGTATAGAGACAGACACACTGTGAGGTGACAGTATAGAGACAGACTCACTGTGAGGTAACAGTACAGAGACAGACACACTATTAGGTGACAGTATAGAGACAGACACACTATGAGGTAACAGTATAGAGACAGACACACTGTGAGGTGACAGTATAGAGACAGACACACTGTGAGGTAACAGTATAGAGACAGACACACTGTGAGGTGACAGTATAGAGACAGACTCACTGTGAGTGGGTGGTGCATATCTTTCTTGTGTTATTTTATAAAACAATGGTTGTTGATGTGTATGGTTACATTTGGAGTTGCATTTTTTTAAACATTGGAACAGCAGTAGGACCCCGTCCCCGCAGGCATGTCATCCTGGAACCTGGCCTGATGAGGTAGTCATTCAAAAATAATATTAAACACTATTAATGCAAACAGAGTCAGTCCATGCAACTTATTATGTGACTTGTTAAGCACATTTTTCTCCAGAACTTATGCAGGCTTGCCATAACAAAGAGGTTGAAAACTTAGACTCAAGACGTTTCATCTTTTTTTTAAATTACTGATTGTCCTAAAACATAATTCCACTTTGACATTATGGGGTATTGTGTGTAGGCCAGGGCCAAAACGTTGCAATTGAATCCATGTTAAATTCAGGCTGTAACACAAGAACATTTTGAAAAAGTCACGGGGTGTGAATACTTTCTGAGGTCACTGTAAGTTCAAAATAATGGAACAGGGTGGACTGTAAAAGGGTTGACCGTAACAGGGTGGACTGTAAAAGGATTGACCATAACAGGGTGGACTGTAAAAGGGTTGACCATAACAGGGTGGACTGTAAAAGGGTTGACCATAACAGGGTGGACCGTAAAAGGATTGACTGTAACAGGGTGGACTGTAAAAGGATTGACCATAACAGGGTGGACTGTAAAAGGGTTGACCATAACAGGGTGGACTGTAAAAGGGTTGACCATAACAGGGTGGACCGTAAAAGGATTGACTGTAACAGGGTGGACTGTAACAGGGTGGACTGTAAAAGGGTTGACCGTAACAGGGTGGACTGTAAAAGGGTTGACCGTAACAGGGTGGACTGTAAAAGGGTTGACCGTAACAGGGTGGACCGTAAAAGGGTTGACGATTTCATCTTAAATCAGCCACAAATCTCCTTGTGACAGTGAGAATGGAAGCGTGTTGTGTGCAACAGGGAGGGGCAATTGAATGAAAGCTTCACACATAGTTTTTTATCGATAAAACATTTCTAGTGTATCTGTCTATATAGGTTCGACGTGTTATGCTCAACC